>NW_010424403.1:9823-20409 GCF_000710305.1 Buceros rhinoceros silvestris
GTAGCTCATAAATAGACTGCTGAATGACTTGATCTGCTCATTTCCTCTCTTTTTACGTTGTGTGTTGGTGGAACGTGCAGTATAAAAAGCCTCACTCACAAATGATGCTTTCCAGTGTGGGAATGAACATTCCTACACTTAAAGCTTTATTCATCCCCAGTTATATGAGGCACATGCACATTTATCTTTCTTTTCTTGCAATGCGCAAGAAAACTCTCAGTTAAGTGTTAGTGGGTGGGTGCTGAGAGATGAAGGGGAGGATTAACTTCCTAATTCATTGAGACTTTCGTCTTAATCAATATGATCAGTACACTGAGAGTGTTTCCATTCATTTTTCCCAAAACTGCTGCCTGTTAGACTTCTCATGTCTGTTAACAGCAGTGTCTCCCCAAATACCAGTGGCACACTTCCTTTTGCCTATCAGGACTTGAAAAATACTTGTCTTGTTTGTTAATCAAAATGTCTACAGGACAAAGAAGCTAGGGGTTAAGATTTTGCTTAATTAGGAACCTTGGAAATACAGGTCAGCATTCTGGCAGGTGTATCTTGCCCTCGCACTTTACACTTTCAGTTAAAAATAGTCAAGCGCTAACAGTTAGCTCGGTGCTAGTCACTTGGGTAAATGCCCAAGAACTGAGGTCATACAAGTTCTGTGCAGATGTCACAGGGACAGTGAGAGGATGAGTTTGCTTTCTGAATTTGTCGGCTCTCCTTTACAGGACAAATGACCTCATTTCCCTGCTCCTCAGTAGGCTTTCAGGCCCTCCAGAAAAGATGAAGGTTGTAAAAGGCAAATGTCATGAAAATCATTTTGTTTCTCGTGCTTTACATGAATTAATACTTAAGCAGTATTTTTGTTCCTTTCCAGCCGCATTTACCATGATTGGCACTTCCACGCATTTATCCGATCAGTGCTCACAGTTCGCTATACCATCTTTCTGCCACTTTGTGTTTCCCCTGTGTGACGAGCGCTCGCGGACCCCTAAGCCACGGGAGCTGTGCCGGGATGAATGTGAAGTTCTGGAGAATGATCTCTGTAGGCAGGAGTACAACATTGCTAGGTCAAATCCCCTCATCTTGATGCAGCTGCAGTTGCCTAAGTGTGAGGATCTCCCACGGCCTGACACCTTGGAAGCTGCCAATTGCATAAGGATCGGGATCCCTGTGGAGAGGCTCAGCCGATGTAAGTCTGGATGTTTCATCACTGGAAAAAGAAGGGTTTGTTGCTTGCTCAGGTTGGGTCTGAGAGGCAGGATTTTGTCAATCATTCTTTTTGTAAAGAAAGTATTGCTGTAATGGACACTACTAATTTTTATCATGTTAATACTGACCAAAATCTTGCACTGTTTTAAGGTAGAGTTAGGATGGAAAGGACATTTAAAGAGTGCTACTTAGTACTGAAAGGGTTTATATCAACCACCCTGGGCTATAAAACTGTTCACACAACTGATTTGACTCAGATTTGTGAGGGACAGCAGTGCATTGCAGGCTTCCCTTTCCTCATGACTACCCCCACCTCTGGGTCAGCCCTTGCCTTTCTGGATGAATCCTTTCATACAGTTATTTGTGAGTTCTATTTATCTATCAATATACCTCAGATAGGCTGCAGAAGCTTCACTGGAAAAATCTGTTAAGAAATAAAACATTTAACATTCATTCTTTCCATATGGAACTCCACAAGAATACTAATCTTGTAAATCAAGCATGGAGTGTAATTGTCTTTCTTCACCCACACAGGATGGGTGAAAACATTGATCTCGCTTCCATGGATTTATAGAAGGCCTGCTCTGTTGTCAGTAATTATATGCTGACAATTTTTCTGCCCACTCCATTTCCTAGCAATTAATCACCACCCTCCACAATGTTCACAAGGAAGCTCCAAGAGACTAAAGATGTTTAAAGTTCAAAGCGTGTTAAGATTACTCTGAATATCCATTGTCTGAATCCACAGTTAGAAGTAGGGGTCATGGCATAACGGTAGGCATGGAAGATTAGCTGTGTGCTAGTAAAACAATAGTCTACTGTAGCTGAGAAGCAGAAGCAACTGAGACAAATCAGCCAGGGAAGAGATACCAACCAAAAGGAACAAGAATAAAACCAACAAAAAGTCTGGCAAAAGTCATCAGTGATCCTCAGAACCAGTGGTGCTCCCTCTGGTGTGAGTACTCTGGGGGTTTGGAGGAGGTGCCTTGAGAGAGCTGGATTCTGGAGGGTTGGGGAGGAGAACTTGAAAAAATCGAGAAGATGGTGTTGCAAAATGCGTGATTCAGTTCAGGTGATACATATGGGAGACAAGCACTCAAAGAGTATGAAGAAAAGATAGCAGTAAAACAGAGATAATAAAGATAAGAGTTATGTGATATGAAAGTGATGTATCTAAAGAGAAGAAAAATGTGAATCCCTGCTTTCTAAAGAAGAAAAGAAGGAAAAACTGGCAAGAGGCATTAGAAAATGTAGCTTTAATATTTTTAGGAATTGAGCAGTGTAAGGAAGACAGGAATATTACAAGAAGTAAAAGGGACAGGCAGCTCACTCTGGTGGCGTCTGAAGAGTTTTTCTGAAGTAAAGCCCTCATTAGTTCAATGTATCTTGTCCTATATCTAAAGGTCCGTACATGCTCCTTCGTATCAACTTACGTTCAGAAGTACCAAATATTGGCGTGTACAGCCATAAGGCTGAGACGCTTCAGGGTGGAATACAGAAATAACTGGGTGTAAGAGTAAAGACACTTGCAGAACTGAAATTTCAAAACCCACAGCTTTCATTCAAATCCTGAAGTACCCAAATTCAAGTATGTCTTGCATGCATGGACTGTGCACTTCAACTCATTTGGGCAACATTTTGTCAAACCCTCTGTTGCAGATCACCAGTGCTACAATGGTTCTGGAGCAGATTACAGAGGAACTGTTAGCGTTACCAAGTCTGGCCACACTTGCCAACTCTGGGACTCCCAGAGTCCCCACAACCATGATCTAACCAGCACAGAGTTTCCAGAGCTAGGTGGAGGACATGCGTATTGCCGAAATCCTGGAGGTCAGATGGATGGGCCCTGGTGTTTTACAAAGAATAAAAACGTACGCATGGAACTGTGTGACATACCTTCTTGTAGTATGTATTCTCTTTCTTTTTTCCCCCACTACTGTCCCGAATCCTGTGTTATTGAGAATGTTCCCTATTTTTACATGTACAATTCACTTAAGAGGATTATGCTTTCAAATGCTTCACTTGCTGTAACATGTCACCCTTATTTTTGGTAACTACAATATTATGTCATTTTTAAATTATGTATCGAGTGCTTAACCTGAGATAATAATTAATGACAGTTCTGCAGTTTGTATTCTAGCTTGTCAAATGCCAGACTTGATGTACTTTCACCTGCTCTGTGTTTGGTTTGCTCACACTACTCAGTGGTGTATTGGTTTTGCTCTGTATGGCATCTTGCAGGCAGCAAGGATTTTCAGGTCCTGCAGAGGGAGACGGAGCACCGTGTTTGGCTGGAAGGAGGTCCTGTGAAGTGCAGAAGCACAGCTATCCTAAAACAGATGATCTTATTCAAAAAAGCATACACTGTCCACTAGTGGCTCTGCATTGCACAACTGAGAGCAAAAAACAGAAAGCAAAGCTCTCACAGCTTGATGCTGTCCCATTCACTTCCTTGTTTTGGTGCAGCCTTCACTCCAGAGCTGTGACAGTAGTACCAGTCTTTGGACAGAACAAAGCAACTTAATAGTGTGCTTTATTAGGAAGAAAAGCATGTTTCCTGCAGCAGCAGATGTATCATGGAAGCCATAAAAGTGGTTTTGTTACAGGTTGCCTGGATATTTAAGAGAGCTCAAAACTGATACGGAATTTCTGAGTTACTTCACTTTTTTACAGTAACATAATTTGACATTTATAATATATTTCTACATTGCCTGTAACATGGTTTAGAGATAACACTGGGATGTGGTTGTGGTAAAAGCTGTAGCCACAAATAGCAAAGCCATGCATTGCAGAAAACATCTCAGGCAGTTCCAGTGAACATTTTGGGCGTCACTATGCTTTTCTCAAGTCTCCAAGTATCAAGAAAAAAGCATTTTAGAAAAGTAGCAGAACTGTCTTATTAAGTGTATCGATGGCTTTTTCATGTCTGTCTCACTGCAGCATAAAAGCACTTTAATTCCATTAAGTACAGAACAAATAATATTTCTGCCAGTGAGAAGTGAGATTTATTTTATTCTGGGCAGTAGTATGAGTGGCGGTAAAAAGTGGGCGAAGTGCTAATGAAATGGCTGAAGTTGTGCGAGAAGGACAGGCTGCAACGTTGTTCTGTAGTTTGTCACATTTAGTTCACTGCTCTATATGCTGCAATGAAGTCTACTCTCTTGGTTCTTTATCTCTTGAACGAGATAGTGCAATGATACTCTGGTCTGTGCTCTGCAGTTTCTATAACTGAAAGCCTCAAAAAATGAAATTAAATAAACTGCATACTGTTAGTATATTAAATATGGGGCTTCTATCTTCATACTGCTGGTTGCTTGTCCTTTCAGACTTCTTTGAAATATTTAATGCAAAACTGTAGAGAAAAGGGAGAGGATAATATGACTTCGGTTTTCAAGCTATAGGAGTTTGCTTTTTGTTTAAAATATAGTATTAATAATCATACCATAGTTATTTTTTTCTTTACTGTTGAGTGCATTACAAATACTCATTGTAAAACGTAACATTTCTGTGCCTTACAGGTCCACGTGACAACAGTAAAATGGGAATCCTCTATATCCTGGTTCCCAGCATAGCCATTCCTCTGGTTATCGCCTGCCTTTTCTTCCTGGTCTGTATGTGCAGAAACAAGCAGAAGGCATCTGCTGCTACACCACAGCGCCGCCAGCTGATGGCATCTCCTAGCCAGGACATGGAAATGCCACTCATTAATCAACACAAACAGGTATTTCTTCCCCGGAATTTGCGTAGGACGCTTTTCCAATGTGTCGTAATTTTCAGTGTCTCAGGTTGTCGGTTGGAGCCGTGTTGTAAGGAAGGCAGTTTTCATTCTGTGCTGGCCACTGGAAATGGCTGATCCAGTGTTCAGCCTGCAGCTCGTTGTCACTCCTGGTAGTGATGGAACTGGTTTGCTTGTTTAAAGCAGGATGCATGGGCCGGTTTCCTTGCTAATCAGTCACCTCACTCCACTGGTATTCTGAACCACCACCACCACCACCATTAAGAGCGGACCTGAGCCTAGGTGCAACATGTTTCCAAAGGACAGTGAAACAGAAATGGCTTTGAACTTCTGTCTGCAGATCTGACCTCCTGCATACAATTTTCTGGGCCAACTAACTGATCTCTGCAGTAAAATACTGTTCAGAGCTAATGTTGAATATTTAATCACAGCACTTACAAGATGCAAGCTCTAAAAAAACAATGCTAGGCTTGGAACAGTTGACAACATCAGTTCAGGAGACTGTAGAATATTTTCAGGATATTACCAATTGTAACAAATTGCACTGATTTTGTGTGGTAAGGGGGAGGTTTAATGGCTGAGTCTGGACTGTGCTGGAAGCTGTCTGGTCCAATCCAGTCTGTTGCCACTAAAACCAGAGCTAGCTCCCAAATCACCTGTTAAAGCCTCTTTCCAACCAGCCTTGCTCCTTCCTGCTGCAGTTTCTTGTGTGTGAAGCTGTGCCAGCTGTATCTGGCTCGGTCAGGGACTCCTACAGCCCTTAACAGTCAGGTAGACCCAGTAGATCTCTGTCACAAACTCCTTTGCTTTCCCTGCCAGCTGCAGGAGGGAGACTCTGGGAATTCTTACTGTTGGGTTTGCCACCTTTTCCTTTACATACCAGAGAGAAAATCCTTCTTGCTTCTGCTCCTCTTCCACCTCCCACTTCATCAGAGCTAGCACAAGGTTTCTCAGCACGGATACTGTGTACTGCTACCCACAGGCAGGGACCGTTCCTGTAGTGTAGTGAAGGAGAAAGGGCATACCTGGTACTGCACTACTGAAAGAGAGAGGTTTTTTCCTCCTTCTGCTAGAAGGGATGTTTCTGTTCACCCCAAGGCTGCCATCTCCTCAGCTAGTGCCCACAGCTTTTCTGAAAAATCTCCAAGGGGCACCTCTGGACCCCTCTGTACGGCAAGTGCAGCTGCAGCTGGTAGACATGCATTGTTTGCCAGATTTACTCTGAACCAATTACTCATTTAGCTTGCAGAAAATACGGTCACTCCTTTGTATAAGTAATTATACTCATCATCTTGCAGCATAATTCAATTTACACTTCTGTTAATAGCATCTTATTTCAAGGCTAACTGTGAAATCAGTATACCGATGTGAATATATGAAAAGCTGAAGAGTCATTTTGGCCCAATTTATCCTTCTTTTGGAGCATCTAACCTCTAGGAGCTTTTCTTTAGTAAGATATTGAGTTGTTTAGAAAACTTTGTGATTTTTTTTCTGACTTACTTTCTTTACTTAATTTCAGGCTAAACTAAAAGAAATCAACCTGTCCACAGTGCGGTTTATGGAGGAACTAGGAGAGGAGAGATTTGGCAAAGTCTACAAGGGCCATCTTTTTGGTACAGCACCAGGTGAACAGACGCAAGCTGTTGCTATCAAGACACTTAAAGACAAAGCGGAACTGGCTCTGCGGGAAGAATTCAAACATGAGGCAATGATGAGATCAAGATTACAGCATCCAAACATTGTTTGTTTGCTGGGAATTGTGACAAAGGAACAACCCATAAGCATGATATTTAGTTATTGTTCCCACAGTGACCTCCATGAGTTCTTGGTAATGAGATCTCCCCATTCGGATGTTGGCAGCACTGATGATGACAAGACAGTAAAATCCACTCTGGAACCAGCAGATTTTTTCCATATCGTGACTCAGATAGCTGCAGGAATGGAGTATCTTTCAAGCCACCACATTGTCCACAAGGACTTGGCCACTAGAAATATACTGGTTTTTGATAAACTGAATGTGAAAATATCTGATTTAGGCCTTTTCAGGGAAGTTTATGCTGCCGATTACTACAAATTGATGGGAAATTCTCTTCTTCCTATCCGGTGGATGTCCCCTGAGGCTATTATGTATGGAAAGTTTTCTATTGATTCAGATATATGGTCATATGGAGTTGTGTTGTGGGAAGTTTTCAGCTATGGCCTGCAGCCTTACTGTGGTTATTCTAACCAGGACGTCATTGAGATGATAAGGAACCGACAGGTTTTGCCGTGTCCTGATGACTGCCCCACATGGATATACACTTTGATGTTGGAATGTTGGAATGAATTTCCCAACAGAAGACCAAGATTTAAAGATATACACAACAGACTAAGAACATGGGGAAACCTTTCTAATTACAACAGCTCAGCACAAACCTCTGGGGCAAGCAACACCACGCAAACAAGTTCTCTTAGTACAAGCCCTGTCAGTAACGTCAGCAATGCTAGATACATTGGACCAAAGCAGAAAACGCCAGCTTTCCCTCAACCGCAATTCATACCAATGAAAGGGCAGATGAGACCGATGGTCCCACCTCCTCAGCTCTACATTCCAGTCAATGGTTACCAGCCAATGCCTGCCTATGGTGCTTACTTGCCAAATTTTTATCCCGTCCAAATTCCAATGCAAATGGCTCCTCAGCAAATGCCTCCCCAGATCATTCCCAAACCAGGCTCCCACCACAGTGGGAGTGGATCCACCAGCACAGGCTATGTAACAACAGCACCTTCCAATGCATCAGTGGCTGACAGGGCTGCTCTTCTCTCGGAGGGCACAGATGACACGCACAATGGAACAGAAGACATTGCCCAGAATCCCGTCCAGGAGGAGGAAGAGGAGGAGGGCTCTGTGCCTGAAACAGAATTGCTGGGTGATAATGACACACTTCAGATGGACGAAGCAGAAATTCAATCAGAAGCCTAAGTAATGTGGCCTCGTTACTACAGATTTCACATCACTTCTGTGCATGGAGACTGTAGATCCTCAGACTTAATAGCAGTGATTCTGATCTGACTAAAAGAAAGAAATCTAAAAAATCTACACCCACGTAAAGTGCAGCAGTAATGATATACCGCGTTTATTGACCATTGCCACCAGCAGATTTTGCAAATATGATGGTATGGAATTGCTGGGTTTAATCTTTTTTACTGTCCTACAGTTTTTGAGGGAAGCTGCTTTTCAGTTATGTACTGTTGCTGTGCAACGTATTGCGGAGTAGCATTGCACATCATGTATATCATGATATGTGAGTGTAATGTTAGTGAATTATGCTTAAACCAATAACACAAAAAGGAATTCAACAATGGTTGCAGAATTGCTCCAAGCATACAGAAGTGCCCTGGATGTGATGGACAGCTTAGTTTATAGTATTTATCTCTTTGATATAATGGACACAAGATTGTTCTTTGCTTTTTGAGTGTGAAAAAATAACAAGTTGAGAATACTGATCCCTGTCTGTATTATGATAACCAGAAAAGTAGGGAAACTGAACATAAAATTGACTGTGCTGAGTCAGACCATGGGTCTGTGCAGCCCAGTAGCATGTCTCGAAAGGCCATTGGTAATGTCTGCCCAGGGAAGGCTGCAAGGACAATTTCCCTTGTAGAATTTCCCCAGGGTATTTCCCCAGCCTCCATCATTTTGTGGTTGAGGGACTTCCCAAGCCAGAAGTGGAATTTTTTTCTGTTTAATAGCCCTTGATGGAATTTTCTACCATGAATTTAGCCAAATGATTTTGAACCCACATAAACTCATAGCATCCACAAGCTCCTGTGGAATAACAGGAGAGGAAAGAGGATGACTTTCTTTCATCATTCCAAATGAATGACTATGACAGAAGCTTCCAGATGAGATCATCTGACTGCATTTGTGGATGGAATTATTCCTTCTCTGCTGTGTATTTTCAACAGCAAGCAGCCTTAATACACTGTTAACCAAAAATGGGGATATTGTAGGGGATATTGTAGGTGTGCACTAACTTAATAATCCAACTTTAATTGCATATTGGTTATCAAGTATAGAAAAGGGCTCCACATGTATGTTCCTGCATTGTAAAAGTGTTGGGTTTTGTGCGGGGTTATAGACTTACTTGATTTACCACAATTACTGCTGGATTGCATGTGAAACCATGTTTTTTCCTGCCTCTCTAGTGAAAATGAATCTTTGAACTTCAGAAGACTGAAATAAGCAGTACTGTACAAAGTGCTGGTTTTGTGCTTCTATTTGCAGGATGAATCATGTACAGACCTTTAAATGTAATTTATGTTTTACTACATTTTATATACTTTTTTCATTGAAGTATTTCGATTTTTGAATGAATGACTTTATAACTTAACCATTTACGATATTCACGTGTGGTGCAGTTTTACAGTATTGCTGTTCCATTTTGTTAAATATGCAGACAGGTCCACACATTTCATGACCTTTTCTGTAATACAAGCAATACACATTCTCATTGTAGCATTGTAGCCAGCACATACTATAGCTATAAGTTGTACATCCAACATGGAGTATTCAATAAAGCGATGCAAAAAATATGACTAAGTATGTTATCTATATAGTTCTTACAGCCGCTGTTTTGTTATGGTACTTTGTGGAAATAGAAATGGCCATGGTTCCTTTGGTTACAGGTTTCATACCTAGACTACAACTTTTTATTTTATTGTGTTGGGATTCACTTGTAAGTTGTGTATCATTGTGATCTATCTACACGCTGCGTTCATGGTATGGCAGTATTACTTCCAGCATTTCACCTGGATTTGGAAATGCACTGGTAGGAATAAAATATGAAAGCTCTATTACTTGTGTTAATATAATGCAGCTTTGGGTATTATTACTAAATAAAGGATAAACAAATTAAAAAAAAAAGTGAAGTTTGTTTACTTTTAGCTCTTTGTTTCTTCTAGGTTTCATGTTCTCAGGTTAATGAATTTAGCAGCTAAATTGGCTTCCTTTGCCAACTTACTGCCTGAAAAGTAGAGAGGTAGTGATCCATTTCTACCGCAGATGCATTAGTCAGGGAAGAGATATAATAAACAAATGAGTGTCAGTCAACGGAAGCTTCTGTACAGCACTGTCCGAAGTTCAGCCCATTTCTGACAGTCAAAGAGCGTTTCAACTTTGGGTGCTTTGGATGCAGTTTGGGAAGCTCCTAATTCCCTTCTTCAAGCCTCATACTATCAATCTTATAAATCAGTTTAGAAAAAATGGAACAGAATCCTGTACTGACTTTCCCATCCTCGCTAAGATGTGGATCACTCTCGAAGTGACAGTAGAGGAGTGATACACAAGTCTCGGGGCCTGTCTTGGTGATACACACAGTACCACAGAGAGGTTTTTTCTCTCTGTTGATGTGGACACACTTCCCTGCATAGCCATGGTTGGAGCCATCCCAGCAGGCAAACTCCTTATCTGTGGCTCAGGTGAGCACCTCTCCACAAGTGGTTACCACTACCAGCACATTAGTGACTACTGTAAGTCATATGAATTGGCAGTAACTTGTTGCTCTGCAACTCCCCAGGCTGCTTCCGCCTTGATGTCTGCTGCAAAGACCCAGCCAGAATCAGGATGTGCCTGCCCTTCTGAAGATTTGGAAGCAAGGCCAAGGAA
>NW_010424403.1:20509-22860 GCF_000710305.1 Buceros rhinoceros silvestris
GCGGGGAAGGGATGTGGCGGTGAGTGGATGGGACAAGGTGGTAAGGTGGAAGTAGGGCTGGGAAGGGTTGGGTCTGGGACCCAGCAAAGCCAGAGCAGTGCTGTTCACTAGTGTGTGCAAAGTTACTTCTTTCTTCCAGGGCTAGCTAGCAAAGCTGGGGTTTGTTCTGGAGGCAGAATAGCTTTTCTAAGCAACAAATACGTGTCTGGATGAGTAGGAGAGGACAAAGTATTTTTGAGAAGGCTGTGGAAGGTTTCAAAAGTTTTTTCTTGCCTGTTGCTAGTTCCCTACTCTGCTTCAGCCAATAACGATCTTCCTCAGAAGAGAGGGACTGACCTTGGGAAAAGTGGATAGAGCATTGGTAGTGTCCGCAGCAGCCCTCTGATGAGTCAGGAGGCTGTGGCTGATGGCTTCTTTCCCATCTCCAGCAGTGTATGGCACTGGACCTGGTGCATGACCTCTTCACCCTGCTCATACCAGCTGGCATAGCTTTCCTTACTCAAGCCCAGCTCTCTGATACGGTGCAGGTGGCTGATCCTGGCTCAGATTAGAGAGAGACCTGATGGAGAAAGACGTGGAAGGAGCCTGGTGGTATCATGCCCTTTTCTTATGTGCAGCCTATTCCTGTAGAGCATGAAAGTGCTCCTGGGATTCACATCAGGGCAGAACAAAGCACCCCTGTGCTGAGCAGGTGCCTGGCAGGGCCTCAGCCTGGTGTCAACAAGCCTGAAGGTCTGCACTGCTTGTACGTGTGAGTCCTGGTGAGGAAGAGGTGAGAGGGGAGAAGCTGAAACTTGAGGCAGGAGGGCTTTGGGTGTAGCACAGTCACAAGTGCCAGTGGAAAGTTTTGACGCATGACAGGGCTTTCTTTGGGTTCGTAAAGTTTCCAGCAGGGCTTTGGTCAACCAGGCATCTGCCTGTGCCTGTGAACAAGTGCGGGTCCCTCTTTGCGAAAGGCATATGGGATAAACGGGGAATGGATTTGCAGTCACAGGGCAGGGAAGATTGGGGATGGTGTGTAGCCTGAGCAGGGAAACTAAGTGACTGTAGATGTGCCTACCTTTTCCTCCATGCTAGTGCAGCCTGGGAAGAACACCAGTCTGCGTCCTGTTTTGATACTGTCCGAGATCTAGGTTATTGCAGGATGTTTTCATCTGTTTTACCTGTTGGGACTATATGGAAGACAAAACTACAAACAGTGCAATATAAAAAGCTGTGTAAGAGCAGAGGATTCATCCACAGTGCAAACTGGTAAGTGCAAATAGGCCTTATTGTTACAAGCTTTGATCAGCAGGTTCATTCTTTCACCTTCATATAAATGTCACTACTCTCCGTTTCATCTGATGATTTCCCTAAAGGCTGATCCAGAAGAACATGCTCTCTGTGATGATATGAATCCTTTGCTTCTTGTATCTGCCATGACTATGAACATCACAGTAAGTCAAAAGGGAAATTACTTCACAGTAGCAATACCTCAGACTTTCATTAGATATATAAATTTGAATTTGTTTCTCACTTATTATCTAAGGAGATCATTAGATGTCACTTGCTTTTGTGTTGAGAGAAACCATCTCACTTCAGGCATGTGGGAATGAAGCGAAGAGGTCTGGTGTTTTTGGGAGCAAGCTCAAGGATACTTGTTGAGTTGGAGCACCATCGAATGATGTCAAACCATGAGGTGTTGCCAAACAAATATAAGGATGAAGCACCCAGTGACAGGCACAGTTTCATCTTCAAATAAAGCTAGGCTTTAATGGTTTTAAGTCATAGTTCAATCCTGTGTAGACAGTAACTCTCTGTTCCTAGACAGGCAAACTGTCCTCAAAAACAGCATTTCAGTTACCCAAATTGTGAAGAAAAAAATCCACTGGCAAAGCAATCCTCTGTTTGAGGAAAGGGACTAAATTCCTATTGTGTGGAAATAAGTGTGTTCCTGACCTACAAATAAATCTGTGAAATATTAGTCAAATGGTAGGAATCAAGTTTTAGGGATTTTCTCAGGCACTGGGAAAGAGATGTTAGAACATTAGAAGAGTAGAAGCATACTGCATGAACAAGACATGGCTCAGTGAAGGAGGTTTGGTTCCATCTTACTAGAAAATGAATTTCATTCTCATTTTTTAAAAACTGACCTTGTATAATCTTTCCGTTTTGCCCAGCTTGCAGATATGACAAGTTGTTGCCTCTTTCAATCAGCAATATGAGATTTGAGCAATCTAGGGACTATCAAGTAATATTAAATGTGTTCCGGTGGCAATACAAACCAAGGCCATGGTATCCTTGGTCAGGTCTTTCTCTAGGCCAAAATGTACTACTGTATCTACTGTGACAAAATGTAGATTAGGTTCAGC
>NW_010424403.1:22974-27909 GCF_000710305.1 Buceros rhinoceros silvestris
GTTTCTTTTCCAGAAAAATGCTGTAAAAACACTTTACATGTAGTATTCCTTTCTTGACCTATGTCTGATGTTAAAAGAGTCTTGGTATCTGGACTCCAGATCCACTGCTCTTCTTTGATAGCTCCATGGTGGGGACTCATAGCACAGGGTTTCCACTGCAGAAGACTGGGCCCCCTGGTTTGCTTCGTGACCTGAAGTAGAAGACAAACCCTGCGTGTGTGCGTGCATGCCTGGTTTTGGAAGAAAAAATACCCTGAAATATATGGGGATAGCTCTGTGTTCAGGGTCAAATGAAATACATGCGTATGTGCATGCACATACACATGTACATACACACGTGTGCATACAGTCACAAACCAGCAAGGGGCAATGCGTATTCAGATAATCACGGTTCATTAGGGAGTACTTTTCCCTTTGCCCTCTCTGGGATGCTCCAGGGCTAAGTGAGGTCTTTTGCAACTTTGATTCTAAACCCAGTTCCTCCTAGTGCCAAGTGAAGTCCTTCCCTGGCACTGCTTCCAGTCTGTCACATTACTTGGGTCTGTGCCAGGGTAACGCTCACAGGGTGAGCCTGGCACAATAAATCCCCTAGCAGCACCCATGGGGTACTGCCCTTGTAAAGGACTTGCAGAGGGGGTGTCACTATCACAATTACGCTCTCACTCTCCCCCCCAACACAGGCACTGAGGGTCTCGATGCTCTCCCTGACCTACATCCCATCCAGTTGCTTTAAATGAAAAAACATGGCTCTGAATCTTAGCCGAATACTGCAAGATTGCACAAGCAGGGGGAAGTAATATAACTGAGGTTATGGCAGGAGCTGGAAATAGTATGGGGTTCACAGGGCTGTAAATCTCCAGGAGATTTGGATTTTAAAATAATATGTTACCAGAGGAACACAGAATCCCATGTAGCCACTTCTCATTTCTATTGATCTGAAAGAGGAACTTTACTTTATCTCGATTACAGTGTACCTGATGGTTTAACTGTCCCTTTTAAGACCTCTGTCTAAAACTGGAAATAACCCATCTGTTCAGTAGGTTCTTCTGTTAACTCTAAAAATAGTGGAATTAGGGGGAAGAAACTAGATTAAAATTACCATATTCATTTAATTGGATGTTTGTTTCCATACACCACATAATAAATAATCATCAAGGAGATTTACAGAAAGTGCTTTTGTTGCCACATATTTTGTACTTGTTACTGAAGAAGATATTTTTCACAGGAGCCACCCTCCACAAGCCTTCTTGCAGATTTCTTTCCAAACTATTATAAAGTAGTCACTGGAGATGTTGGGAGCCGTTGTATTTTTGTTTTAATTGAGTTTTAACAGCCTTAAGAAGAAAACCAACTTTAATTCTTCCTCTGCTTTAGAAGTGGCTGATGCACACCACCATTAACAAATGAAAGGGCTTCCTTTCAGTACCACAAAAGACATCATTGTAAGTAACAGATGGGACAGTAGGCAGGAAAACAGGCAGCAAACTGAAGTAATTGACCATATAGGGACTACCTCTAGGTCGCTTAAAAACAGAAACATTCCAGGTGCATAGCGTTGATTTAATTTCGATGTAATATGATTTCAGCTGAGGCTGATTATTCCCAAATGTAATCTGAAGTTTCTCAGCTATGGTAAAGATTTTTGTTTTCCTCTGTTTTTAGTCCTATGAATACCTTTTTTTTCATAACTTGAAGTGTTTTGCCTTTTAATTGCTTTCATATCAGATTTAAATTAAATACATATCTGAGATGTAACCTGAAATATCACGAGAAGTATCTTGTAAATGAGCTAATAGCCATGTGCTTTTCATACCAAGGAGGTGATACTGTGTTCCAGGTTTCCCCACTGTCTTGTTTCCACACCAAACACATGTCTCCTCAGTGTACCTCTTTTTTCCCAGCTCAGTTAGGTGATCATTTTGGTACAAATTACTGAGGACAAGTTTCAAATTATTCATGTTAACACTGAGAGAATTGGGAATAAAGAGTTTGTTTCTTTATGAAGCTGTCTTTGCTTTCTCTGTTCCTTGTTCCTTTAATATACTCCTTGCCCTTTCCCTCTGTTAGGTACTTCCACAGCATTCGATAATGCAGTTCCTTCTGCTGGAAATACTGCTGCTATAGACAGGCTAAAAGACACAGTTTATAATTTATAAATAGATATGTGTACGAACACACTCAATCTTGACATGTTGAAAAGCATGTGAGCATTTTGTTGCCACTAACTTGCAAACCCAACCATTCCCAAATGAAAGGGCGCATGGAAGCAAGGTCTTTGGTTTTCATTGCAGGTTAGCTGCTGACTTAGCTCTGGCCTGCACTTTAGTGTCCTATGAAACATAAATGCTGGCTTTTTGTCTGCATTTTGCAATGTCTTTGCTTATAATTAGTGAATATTTTTGCAATTTCTTTACCCATTGTATTATCCAGGTATCTGACATGAGCAGTTCCTCCACCATTGGTGTCTGTTAAGGCTGCATTTGTGGAAAGAGCTAACTGACACTGAATGAAGTGAGTCCACCCAAACTAGTGCAGAATTCGCTTCCAAAGCAGGTGGGGTGCTCTAAGCTCAAGCCTTCTCCTAGCTCTGGGACACCTGGCAAAAGCCACAGCAGGGAATGGTAAGAGTCCTCCTTACCTGCTTGCTTTTAACTGCCTGTGCTGGAGTTATTAGGCCACCCACTGACTGAGCACTGGAGGAGGTCATGGGACTAGGATTGCTTATGGGATGGTAGCCTCATGCTGAAAGTTGGTGCTGAACTGCTGAAGGTGATAGTCTTCTAAACTGCCCTAAGTAGACTCAAAACTACAGGCCTAGTTAGCCTGTTTTTCTTAACTGTGTTTGTCTGAGGAGTGATCTTAATTCTGGACCAAGTGCCCATCTCTGTCACAGGCATCATGTGGGACTCCACGTCAGTTATTTAGGTTTTTGTTGTTGATTCTCTGTCAACAACAAACCTGCTGGTGCTTCATACAGATGTTGTGAGGGGAAACTCATGAGGTACAAGGGAATTCATAACTGCAGACAAGCTTAGCAGCCCAGTGATAGATTACACTTCATGCTAGATAAGGCACAAAGGCGTTACAATAAGGCGTCATCTGCTCCCCACAAGATTATTGTATTAACTGGCTACGCAGTTCTTGGGCTTGGCGCGGGCTATCTGACTACAGACATACTGTGTGCAGATGTAGTGCTCCTGTGGGGGACATCGGTCAGAAATGAGTGGGTACATCTTACAATGACAAATGGTCTTGAGGCCGGAACCAAAGCCCATTGCAGTCACTGGGAAAAACTCTTCAGCTTCAAAGGGTTTTGGACTGAGGCCATAAGAAACCTTCATCTTGTTCTTTAAGATAAACACTCCCCAGCCTGTAATCACAGTGTTATTAAAGCATGGTTTAAAAACCTTTTCTTTCCTTAATAGCTTCTATAATACAGAGCGAACATTGTATTCTTTTCTGAAAACTTAAAGAGCCTATGTTTTTTCCTTTTTTTTTCAAATGTGGCAGTGTGACATTATAACACCTTAAATTGTTCTGTGCATACCAAAAATTATTCATCGTACATACTGTAATTTTTTGTAATCATTTTGTTCGCTAGCTGATGCCCTTGGGAAGAGTATTTGCCAAATAACATGCATGAAAGCCTGGTTTTTTTTCTTTGTGGCTTTGCTTGGAAGTCAGCATACATATTTGCAATAATCTGATTTCAGTAAGTGAGAGTTAATATACCTACTTTGTTCATGCATTTTTAAGTGTGCTAACATATGAGTGGCTTTTGGGGAAAGGGAGGTGGAGAGTTGGGATCTTGCCACTTTGGAAAGGATCCACCCCTAGCCCAAAGAGCAGATACGACATTGTGTGCCTGGGCAAGAGAGAGAGTGGGATCAGAGCAAGATGTTGCTCTGCTCCATGGCAGCGTTTATTGAAAACAGCCAACATAGCAGTGGGAGTTGAGTGGGGTAAGACATCCCACATCCCAGCTGAGTCCTCCCTGGCCAGCCTGGTCCTTTCCTTGCTGGCTCCCGTCTCTGGGGTCTTTCTTCCCTTCTTCCAAGGGTTAATACTGGGATCTGTCCCAGGGCACAGCAAGGCCGCTGACAGCTCCATGGGACCCTAGGGAAGCAGGTGGTGGTTACTTACACCTGCCTAGGGCCACAGTGAGATGTCACAGGGGATGGGTGTTACAGCCCCCCTCTTGAAAGCTGGTGATATTTCACCTCTCCAGAAAAAAACCTAACAAAAAGGCGGTGCTTGTCTTCCTCCTGTCAGGGATGTGCTCTGTCAGCACGTTAATGAAAACAGGCTTTCAGGTGGGGTTATTAGTGATTCCTCTCTGCAGGACAGAAGTACAGCCCTGCAGCCCACTTCCCACTGCACCAGCATTTCTGCTTCTGCCTGGATCCTGAGAGCAGGCAGATGTGCCATAGTGTGGGGAGAAGATTTTTGGAGTCCCAGAATGCATTTTGTGCAAGGCCAGTGCAAGTTCCAAATTGATTGATTCTTTATAAAAATAATTTACATGTTATTTCTGTGGGTTTAATGCATAAGATTTACTATACTAGTCCTTAGTATAGCAATTTGATACTAAAATAACTTCCACATTTATCTAGTTGCTTTGCTTCCGCTTACAAGACACTGTTACCAGTGTGTGCTCTTGTGTACTTACTTTAACCCAGTGCTGCTTTGTGAGTGATTTTTCTCTAAATACGGGATTGCAAATGAAGGGTTTATATTTCTGCTAAACATTGCAGGGTCGTATCAAAATAGTTAAGTTGTGATATTTTCCCAAGACCTTAATTTGCATTGTTCTGAGGAAATGCTAGACCTGAATGAAGACTTTTTCACAGAAATTCCACTGAAGCCAGAATGATTTTAAACTTGACCTTGAAGTGAATTGCCCATACTTTAAATTCCTATTTGTTTAGATTCCTG
>NW_010424403.1:28067-29017 GCF_000710305.1 Buceros rhinoceros silvestris
TGCTGTACAGACATGCATGTGCATACCTTTGTAGTCTCACAGAGGCTGAGCAGATGAAAGAATGAATCCATATTTGCAGAACTGGCCAGTATTTCCCAGTGTTTTAGAACTGGTATTAAACAAACTGAACCTTCTTCTCGTGTAACACAGTCAAATACAATGCTGTTTTGGCAAAGAGTGCACTTTCAGCACTTCTGAAAAAGGATTTTAAAAACAATGCTTTTTAAAATTTATTTTAGAATAAATGTCCCAGGAAAATGTTCAAGGAAAAAAGTGAGCAGTTAAATCTCCCTGTTCCAGGGGTGCAATCTATTGAGGTACTGGTAAAGAATTTCTTGTGTTTTGACAGTGGATAGACAAATATTTCATCTGGCATTGTCAATTCTTATAAATGAAGGAAATTGTAAATGATGAACTTGGTCTTTTGCTTTTATATGTCATAACCAGTCTTTCCAGTGTAGTTTTCTGAACAGATGTTGATAAGAAGACACAAAGTCACTCAGCTCATTTCAGAAGCAACCTCAAGGATATTTTTCTTTTCCATTACATAGTTTTTGCTTATGCCATCGTCCTCTCCCCACAAGGAGATCCCAGCACCATTCGAAAAAGCAAGTGAGAAGCAGCAGTGAACCAAAGTTGATAAGCTCTGCCATACTTATGTTGGTTTTGCTGATCTGAGTGAGAGATGCCATATCACAAGTTCTTGGGAGTTAATCCTGACTGTCACAAGGTTTGGCATTTCTGATTGATCTAGATATAATTTGAAAATCTTCCGCTGTGTTCCTTTAGAACAGAACATAGAAGTTCCAGCTAGCGGTGAAAATTGGAAATAGTCAGTGTAAAACTGCCTTGCTCTTGATCTCTGGCCTTGGTCTATTCTTTGTCTTGACTTTCACTTATCATAACAGAGAAAAGGGGGGGTGGGGGGGATTTGAAGAGCAGTACTTGAA
>NW_010424403.1:29094-32120 GCF_000710305.1 Buceros rhinoceros silvestris
GGATTTGAAGAGCAGTACTTGAAAATACGTATTTTCTAATGGGCCACAGTTGTTAAGACATCTTTCATTTCAGGCCTACAGATGTCCAGGTTGTATAGAAGACTTGTTAGGTGACAGAAGTGAGATTTTCAGCTTTCACTAAATAGGAAAAAAATGGCATATCAGAAATCAAATAACACTAAAAGATGTGCTAGAAGACTCATTCAAGAAAGTAGAGTTTTCTATTTAATGAGTTAACCTTACTGCATCACCAAACCCGTGGATAGGTCTCCTCTTTACAAGAAAAAGAATGTGGAAGAAGCAGATTCCTTTTTAAGTTTGCCATTTATTCTTTGCTCTTTGCCTCTGTAAAAGCCCAGATCTGGTAAGACTTGTAGGTACGTGGTTAACATAAGCCATGGAAATAATTCGTGGGCCTATTGCGACTGATGCTGAACATAGACCTCAAAAATGAGAGCTATAATGAGTGTGCAATGTCCTAAGAGTCATGTTTAAAAAATTAATTTTCTCCATTACCTTGGAGTATTACTGAATACGTATTACTGACTGTTGCTGCCAGTGCAGAAATGATGTCTCATAATGGTAATGGCTGTGCTCTCTTGGACTTCCCTGCTTACCGTGGAATAGGTGACAGCGTGGGCTGCTGGTGGTCACATAAACAGACTGGGGAAACAAGGATGTCCAGTTAGAGGCAGCCACAGCCCCTTTAACAGTGTTTTTATTTTTCTGCTGGAATCGCTGGAGGATGTGAAGAAGATGTATTTCAACCGTAAGTGTAGCTTTGACCTGTGATTCCTAAGTGGAGAGCATAGGCATTTTGCTTATCAAATGAAGTAGGTGTGTGGGTACTTTCAAATAATTTCTTCTGAAACATGGAAATGCAGCTGGTGGAGCAAAGGAAAAGTTTAACTGAAACTATTTTCCATGGAAATACAGAGATGTTTTGAATATTGTTGTATGTGTGCAAGAGGTGGATTTTTTCAAGTGTATTTGCAATAGGACAGCATTAAGTAACTGTGGAAACAATGAAAATGTGATTATAGAAACCATAAATCACAGAAAGACTCTTAAGAAATGTGCCAGCTCTTTTCATGAGTGTGAGATCAGACAGGAGAGACACATAATGAGACTTTTCATTGTTCTACTTCAGAAATTCAGTTTACATATGTGTTTTCATGTCACTGAGAACTTAGAAACTTAAGCTGTACTGTCTCCATAATAGGGTAAAACCACTAATACAATTGTGCCTCAGCATGTCTTGATTTACCAATAGATCCTCAGTAAATTTTCTAATAGGCCAAAGATGGTCCATTTTTCTCAGAAGCATGAGCCGGTTACCAGTAATCCTGAAACTAGGCACCATTGTCAAAAAAAAAAAAAAATTAAATGTTTTCAGTTAATTTTGCAATCTCAAAAAAAAAAAAAGACCACTTGAAACCTCTAGGGTTTAATAAAATGAAGGGCACTGAATGAGGCAGATGCTTTTTGGAATATCCCAGTGGTTGTCAGTTAATTTTGCAATCTCAAAAAAAAAAAAAGACCACTTGAAACCTCTAGGGTTTAATAAAATGAAGGGCACTGAATGAGGCAGATGCTTTTTGGAATATCCCAGTGAGTTGTGATAATGAGACAGATTTGCCCGTATGCTTAATTTCACACTTTCTCAAAGGTTTTTATTGATTTGGGTGAAGTGTTTTATGAGCATAACATTGCCAATAGCAGAGTATTAAGATGTGTTACACATGATGGCACTGTAGCCATGAGTTTATTTGGAATCCTTTGTTATGTAACAAACCGTCTTGTGTTGACAACCTTATGGAAAACTATGTAATTGAATTGGTCGTTTACTGCCTGGTTTACCTCCTTCAAAATGAAGCTCCATACTCGGGTAATATGGTTATGGGAGCAGTAATTTTGATTTACCAAGACACCAGTCTTCCAATCTTCCACCTTTGCACCTCGTCTTTCATGCTAGTGATAGCGCCCCTGTTATTGCAGTCAGCACTTTGGTATATGTTTGCCTTTATTCCTGCTCCCATAAATTTCATTTGCAGCTCTGTAATTTGTAATCAGCATATAATACCTTCCGCTTGATGTTTCTTGTGCAGTTTTTCTTGTATCTCCGGTAGATTTACTTATAAATCATTGTTTTTACCATCGACTTCTGTTCAGGTAAAGAATTTGTGTTTCTGCATCTTGATGATGTATTTTTTCTTGAATGACAAAGGACCATTCTCTTTAAGCAGTTTCAGTACAGATGGCAAGTATAACTAGAAGACAATGAGAACATGATCCAAAGGAATACACAGAGAAAACAGTAGCTATATGCCTATGCTATATGTGTCTGTATTTTTTATTATTTAATATTGTAGTACACATTGTCAGATTCACATGTACATCCTAGTTTAGATCTGCCTTGTTGCTGGAATACTGTGGAATATGCTGCTGCTTTTATATATGCACATCCATTTTAGTTTTAGAAAAGGTCACTCATAACTCCATGTTACTGAACTACATTTACATCAGAGATAAGAGCGTGATGCTCCATTTTTCCACATAATAATTAAATACCACGTAATGACCTTAGAGACACTTAACTGTTGCACAGAAGCATTCCCCTTCAGGATTATCATAGACAGAAAGAGTAAAGGTGTGGTGCTTGTCAGCTTCCAGATATTCAGGCTTTAATAAGTACTTATGTTCATGTATTAAACCAAACCAATCTTCCAAATAAGTAGGTATTGACTCATCGCTGTTTACTGCAAGTATAAGTATTTTTCATGCCTGCATACACAAAGCTTTTATTTTTCCCATTTTCCATGACTGGATCTTGCATTTGAATGAGATACGTCTCTAGAGAAGGACAAATGTAGAAACTTAACAAACTTTCTTTTCTTTTAGGCTCCATTAAGTCAGTGTTTTCCTTCCCTCCTCTTTCTCCCTCCTTTGAAAAAGCAAGTAAATATTTATCTTGGAGCAAAATAAAGGCAGTCTCTCTCTACCACGCTTCTCCACCCCCCCCCCCC
>NW_010424403.1:32211-55097 GCF_000710305.1 Buceros rhinoceros silvestris
ACCCCCCCTTTTTTTTTATGGTTAGGGGCAGCTATGTTGCCTTTTTTGGTTTTTGGTCTGGGGTCATAAAGTAGCTGTTTTGTAGACCTTTGCCTCATCAAGTAAGCATAAACCAGCTAAGAAAAACAAACCATTTAAGACTCTGCTGTTTGGACTCTGTACATTAGTGTTTTGTGCTCTCGGTTGTTGACCGTGAAATGTCTGCTCATGTGAGGCAAAATAAGTGTATAGAAGAATAAATCTTCCCAAACCTTTTCACAATGAGGATACATTAGTGAGTCCACTCCAACTGAGAAAGCTCATTGGTTTTGTTTCAGAAAGTCTTTGTCAATAATTCTGAGACTTCCGTGAGATTTCAAACACCAGCTGGATGAAAATTTTAAACTCTTTGCTAAAACCTTATTGAAGTCTAAGAATTAGCTTGCATATTAAGGTTAAATTTAGTTAGTATGGCATTCTCTTTTCTGTTTGTTCAGTAGATGTGCAGAAAGTAGCATTCTCTGCCATGTGGGTAACCTTACCAAACCTTTCTATCAATAAAACGTTGAAGGTCCGTGTAAAAAATGCTCTAATACTATATTTGCGATTACAGCTTTAAATCTGCGCATTGTGTATCTGTTTCTTTGTGATAGTTCTGAAGAGGTGAGTGATGTCTAAAATTTAAGCTGTGTTGGTTTCAACATTTCACCGTAATTTATTTCATTCTCAGCACTTGTTTGTGGTTTTGACAAAATTTGAAAAATTTTGAAAAAAATTTGCAAACTTAAGCTTTCATACTTGTATTTTCCATTCTTATTTTATGTTCTGAAAAACATAGCAGCACGTCCTAGAAAAAATAGATGAGTAGAGCAGGGACAGGTTCCTAAACTAATCATAACAGTGGTCTCCATAGTTTAACGCAGGCCACTGTAGTAAATAGGTAGTACCTCTAAATGTTTTAGCATTTAGCAGAAAGACTTAGACAAGATGCCTCCTGCCAGAGTTCAAACTCTCTGTGCTTTGTTTTGAGATACTTTAAAACTTTATTCGAACACCTGTCTAAAAAGTTACATTTTCTTAATTTGCAGTTTTCTGTTCAGTAGAAGCACTCTGCATAGCTGCTGCAGCTAAGTAGATGCAATATTCAACCTGTTGCCTTTGGTTACTGTCACCATACAAAAGGCTTGAAAATACTCGTATGTTTATAGACAATTGGCACCTTCCATATTAGTTCAGCGCTAGTTTGTTGCTTTCCTTTCTTATTCCAAATAATTGGATTTTACCAGGAGACTGGACAAAATGCAGCTTCTAGTAGGTGCTTCATATCTTATCTGACAGTGTGTCTTCTAATTTGGTACTTTTTTTTTCCAAAGAAGTGTAGTTTAATGACCATTTGGAAATATGCTTAATATTTATTTTTCGTGTGTTTGGTGTTCTTTTTCAATATGTGTAGCATATGATTTCTGTTTGCTTTCCTTTGTGCATTACTGGCTTTTCTCATTCTTAAATGTGATTAGTGAAAGTTAATCTGTGGTGTAAAACTGTAGGTCACTGCTCAGATTTATAACCCTCTTTTAAATTTTTTGATAACATGAAGCCGAATCTGGTGCATAAGTGTAATATTTCACAGGGCTTGCAAATTTGTATGCTCTTAGTAAGCATGAGCTTGGTTTTTATGTGACTCTGGTATAGGAGTTCCACACAACCAATTTCAATACTCACCTAGTGTTTTCTCGTTTTTAATTAATTCTGAAATGCGTTTTCTGTTTAAATGGAACGTTGAGAATCCTGCTTTGAGGCGTTAATTTCTTCCCGTGCATACTTTTGAGTGTCATGTAAAGATGATGATTTATAATGAAGTTCATTTAATGTGATTCATGTCTTAGTAGTCTCAGAGCACTTTATAGTTGGAGAATTATACTTCAAATTAATTTAAAAATTAAACAGTAAAGCAGTGACAATCATCTGCTATTCATCAAGTGTAAAAAGCTCTCCTCTAAGAAATAATTTATAACTGTCTGAGAAAGAATCACCAAAACACTTTGTAAATATGCGTTACTGTCCTGTCATTGCATAGACATACATTAACAAGAATCTTTAAGATCGAAGCTGGTGCTATTTGCACTGCAACAGATAAGGGTGTTGTGGCCAGCACCATATGCATGGAGGCACAGATACAGCTTAGATACAAAGCACCAAAGTGAGTTGTGGTTCTTGTTAGAAGGTCTTAAACTGACCTCACCCCCATGTCCTCTCTGAGGTGAGTGATGACACTTTACACACAGCCACTGCTATGTGTGCAAGAGATTTAATAGGAGAAACAAAGCATGTCAAGAAGCAGTGCAGAAATGTATTGAAAAGAAAATGCCAGCAACTGAGAAGGTAGAGAATTAAAGTTAAGCATTGGCTCTACTGTGAAAACCGGCAAGTTTTCCAGTGGTGAGATTAATTCTGCACTCCATTTTATTCCTGATAACCTTGCAAGCCAACACAACTGGGGCAGCTCGCCTCCCTTTCTTACCTATCAAAAGAGTTTGGCAATTTCCATTTAGGCCCGTATATGTGTTCCCTTTGACGGCATTGGAGTTGCACAGCTATTACTAATGGCATCATGTGAAAACTGTGGGTCTGTTTACATGTTAGTAACCATCTAATTTGTCTTGCAGAATCGTTATTACTGCTGATTATGTACTTCAGTTCCCTGAATATGGCTGCATTAACATAGTTACCAAATTACCCTATGGCCCAGGCTGACCTCAGAAATCTTAGTGACTCCTCTGTGTCAGAGGTACTTGGATTTAGTTTCTAATGGGTTGCAGGAGCTATAGCATTAGGAGCTGCAGGTCTCACACGTAGTATCTGGCAGAATTCTGAAACCCCACACTTGACGACAGGAAATGGATCAGTACTTTCTTTATCCTTCAAGCGCAACTTGGAAAACAAAATTCAAAAGGATTTGGAAGTCCCCAAAACAACATGAAGGTTTCTTTGATTCAGCGTCATTTTTCAAATCTTGTAATTTTCCGTTGTTAGTGTTTTTGCATGCTTAAGGCTGACAATACAAGAAACTCCAGATTTCAGTTGTCTTACCTACTCCATAAGCTGCCCAAATCCACATGGTTGGTAGAATGGATTTGGGATCTGGAAGTGATGCTGAAGTGGAAGACCTGTCATAAAGATCCCTAACATGTACAGTTCTGGGGACTGGGTCTGAGGCAAGGCAAATTTATTTGAGAAGATAACAGGGAGAAAATTTTTACATCAGTTTATACTATTGTAATTCAATACTGAGTGGAAGGTGTTGATCGGAAAACAGTGCTGTGTGCAGCAGATATGCAGTAGCAGCGATAAAAAAACAAATGGAAGAGTTTTCATGAATTCTTGTTACAAAAGAACGTCCATTAGATGCTCTGAAAGGAAGAGAGCTTAATCATTTGTACTTTTAGTGTCAGCACTTTTAGTCTCGTTAATTTGTGTGTAATTGAAATGTGACTTCAATTCTCCTCATGTTAAAACAATGTTAACAATAACCAGCTATAACAGGTCCGGTTTTCGTAATGACATGAAAGATGATACTGGAGCAAATCTTTCCATAGGGTTACAACATGAAGAACAGTACATAGGCTCTATATACTGAAGCAAAATATTTGTGTCAGAGTAAAACTGGCTCATAGCAGCTTTCTCATCAGCATGACATGGACTAGCCCTGTACAGAGAGTTCATAATTCAACATCTTGCTATTTGCATCCTTGCAACCGAAGCTGCAAAGCTGCTGGAAACAAGGGCACATCACAGAGGTGGTGAGAGCAGCTCCCCAGGAACAGTTTTCTACTGTACTTCATGCTTGAGACCAGGGTAATACAGGGGCTGGGGCTGCATCTTGTTTCTTGTTTGAGTCCACTCACAGCAGTGCATTAAGAAAGGTAGCCAAGTAGAAGGACAGGTAAAGACTCTGTGCCGCTGATTCAGGGTGCAGAGCTGTAGCAAAGGGCTGTGTGCAGCTGTAGTTTTTCCACAAACAGGAAGTGCTTCTTTGTTCATATTGTGATTGATACACATGTAGAGGGAGCTTAACACAGCCAAAGTACAACCGCTCTCCTCCACAAGCACTGATGTCCCTCTGACAGGTTCAGCATGCTTTATAGCACAAAGGTGTTGCAGCATCAGTGAAGAAGGAAGAGCATTTAATAGGTCAGAGGAGTTTAAATAGTACCATTTGAAGGAGGTCAGTGCAGCAATATGTTAGCACAGTAGCTTGCCATGTCAAGTGGCTTTTATTTAAATAATCACTCAATTTGGGGAGGATTCTTGACCAATCAAAATACGTGGTGTAGCAGCATAAGACAGGAACCTCTGCTCTAGAAAGAAGCAGAAGTGGGGCAAAAGGGCATATGAATCTCGAGGGTAGAGATGGGAGGAGAGCAGCATGGAGCAATCCCCGAAATGTTTGTGGATTAGACTGTACCTAGGCAATTCTAATTGATTTTACATTGAGTAAATGATGGTGAGCTCCACTGCAGTCTTGTTTGGTAGTATTCATGTGCCCTTATGTGTGTGGTTTCAAAGTGGAATATAGAGATTAACTTTATTGACTCACATTAATTCTGAAAAGAACTGCATGGTTAAATCCTCAAGCATTACTATTATTCCATCACACTCTCACTGGGGTTTCCTAGAGCTTATCATTGATGTTCTTCTGTGAATGTAGTTTAACAAGTGTCTAAAGATAAAGGATTTAGATAAGTGTTTAGGTTTCCTACAGATGGAATATCATATGGCTGGAGGGGAGAGGGCAGAAAGAAGATTTAGCTTGTGTTTCAAATTCTGATGGACTGGAATTGGATTTAGAACACAAAGATAAACTAAATCCCTTGCAAAATAGTCCTCTGTAGTCTTCTGAGCTCTGTGTGAGGTAACACAGTCCTGTTTAAGCTTCTGTGGCTGTTTTCAGACTTTTTTTGTGCTTGCTCATTTTCCAATTATACTTAATTGACATTATATTGGATAATGGAAAAAGTTAAATCTGATCTTTCATCATTTTGGTAATGTGTTCTTTTTTTAATTGTTGTCATTGGTTTGGGATTTTAATTTGCATTTTAATAAGTTTAATTAAGCAATCAGTGAATATTTATTGTTAGAACAATTAGTTTGTGATTTTCAAAAAGGAACGGAAAAAAAATAATGAATTCCAACCAGCAGTCCAGGTGAGAATAAATACTTCTGTTGTGCGATGAATTTTAAAAGAGGCATACTACCTTTCTGTATAAATCCGAACATGAAGAAGGATCTAAAAATAGTTTGTAGCAAGAAAGCATACAGAAAGGCATACAGAAAGATTAGCCACTGAGTTTAGGTCGACTGATGAAAGACATTTGACTATAAGATGTTAACACATCAGGTTACTACTTTATAGGCAACAGATTTTTCATGTAGGAAGCAAGCAGGCTTGATCCACGTTCCTGACATTTCTCCTTTCTCACACAGAACCGTATGAAATAGCTTGAGATGATTGTCTTGCAATTAATAATTTTTCCACGAGATGGCACAAAAAATTGGTTGTTCTTTTCCCATAACAGCAGTCTTATTTTCTGTATTTTGATTCTGATAGACAGGTATGCCCTAATAGCCTACTAAGCAATTACAACATAATGTTCCCAGCTGAGAGTTTGGAATTTGTTATTGTACATTAATAACGGAGAGATAAGCGTATGGCAAGGGGAGCACTTCTTATTTGTTGACTAGGGGACACAGAACAGCATCACTGTAGCTGAATTGTTTTTAACTAATATACATAAATATTCATGGAACTCACATGAATTAAATTACAAAGGCATCTGTTACACCATGAGGGACTTTGTGCAACAATGGGCACTTAATTCTCAATTGGAAAACAACATCTAAAAACACCTTCTCAATCCAATCCCTCTTCATGTGGCTAAGATACTAAAATTTATAATAAATCCCTGGTGGACTACACTGAAATATTAAGCATAATGAGCTTATGAGGTGGGGGCAGGGGATGGGTGGGAAGGAGAAGGATAGGCAGTGGCAGTTTCAATCCAATTTTTTTACAGGTTCCATTGAAAGATACCTTCATAACTCAATACCATGAAATGTAGCAGTTTATATTGTCAATTAGGAATTGTTTGAAGAAGTGACAAAGAATATAATGAGTACATTTTACAACAGGTAAACATGTAGGCATGGCCTAAAGGGCTTCCATGAGAAATAATGGTGGGTTTTGATGAAGCTTTCTCCAATCTTTCTGAAGTAGCCAGTCTGAGGCTTGTGTTTAGAGAGGTGTCATCATCACTGGGCTATTTGCAGCCATCTGTACCTGGCACGTTGGTGCCTGTGTTTTCCAGATTGAAAAAGGACTTCCTTCTTTTACTGAAAACACTAAAACATGAATATTTTTATTGTTCTTCCTATTTAAAATGGCCACACTGGCAGTGGAGGGAATGTACCTCGCTTTTGTCCTGTGCCTATATGAGATCCAGTAGCAAGTTACTTGCTTCTCTCCCAGTCCTGCTGGTATTGCTGATCTGATTGCAGAGCCTGAATGGGACACAGACCCTTAAGATGTTGTTCACGGTTTGTGATTTAGAGTTTTTGTGCTTTATGGTGGTTTGTTTAGTTCCACACCAGAGCAGCTGTAGCAAGACTGGGCAGTGGCACAGCAGAGGTTTTTATCAGCTTGCGTTTGAGGGCTACATGTAGTGAAAGCATGAGAACGTGGATGAGGTGGAAGGAAGAAGATTTTTTGTTTTTCCAGAAGGCAGGTAACTCCAGTTTAAAAGTATTTTGGATCCTATCTAAGTATTATTGACATCATTGATACTACTAGGACTGATAGAGGTTCTTTCAGAAGTGAGTCAGCTCACAGCAAAAGTGTCTCTGTCTGCCTAGGAATTAATTTTGCCATGGCTTACATTTTACCTCTGCCATGACATAGTGTGAGGTAGATAAATATGATACAAAGGCGTAGAGTCCTGAAGTGCCATAATTCAATTATTGTCCTTTTTTTTTTTTCAACGTGAGAAAATTTAGGTTATATACAGCTGTTCTAGTGAGGGGCATTACCACATGCAATATTACAAATGTGCTCAACTATGCCAGTTTTAGGTTAATTGACCATCTGAAGAGTATTACTGAGTAAGTGAATGCAGGACGTGCCTCAACTAAAGCAAATGCAGTGAAGTGTTTCAGTTTGTTGAAATCTCTAGATCTTTTGGATTCCTGAATTACAGCACATTAATTACAGAATCATTAGAGAGGTTTTGCTTTATTACAAAACCTGAAAATCTTTGAATTATTTAAGCATTGTCCTTTATGGTAAATATACAGTTAAGTAAAATTCAGCTCTGGACGAAAAGCTAAGGCAAAATCTTGCCACAAGAGTGGCCCTTGGTGCTTCATTTTTATTTAAATGATAATTAATAGATAAAATTTATTACAGACTACAGCACATCTGAGCTGGATTCCTAGATAATAAAATGTAAATATAAAATACTTAGTGAACAGTATTTCTCCTCGGAATATTCTAATTGTGTTTAAAATACGGATTACCTAAGCAAGCGGTTGAGTACAGCTCAGTCCCGCCCCTAATGTCAGTCTTTCATCAAATTGTTTTTTGCTGTGCTACCTCAGTTCATTTAGATTTTCTTGCCTCTTAGCATCTCTATTCTTTAGTAAGGAGGATATGTCGCTGCACTTCAGACGCTCCCCACTACATTTGTTACACTTGAGAGCTGCTTTCCTCCAATCACCAGCTTCTGGCTCTTTTCATTTGAAGACTTGGGGGTTGTTTGTTTTTCCCCTCCTCATTTACTTTAGTAGGTAGTCACTGTGATGGCTGAGCTTTGGTGCATTCATGCTGAACTCTAGCTATAAACGGTTTACAAGATGGTGTGGTTAAGACTAGAAATGAGAAGTACTTGAATCATGAAGATTTGCCCAGGTTTATGGAAGGATATTAATACATTATGAATGCTTTTTCTTTACTGGAACTTGAACAATTTTTGTCCAAATCCTTCCCAAATTTTCTCAAAATCCTTCATTCCCCACAGATTTTGCCTTTTTTCACAATGATGAGCTACAAAACCTGACATTTTCCTTGTTTGTTGTGACTGTTTGGTTTTTTTTTCTTCACTAAAGAGAAACAAGCGATAAAGAGGAATGAATTTCGGGGAAATGATGTGAAGCGAAAGCAGCACGTTTTGCATAGTTAGGGTTGGAGCTGTGACTCTCAGGCAAAAAGCAAGAAAGGGGAACTCAGAGTGAGACTAATCAAGCCTACTGGAGTTGTGAGTTACACTTTATGAGAATAACAATGTCCTCAAATAATCTAGTTTGGTTTACAGTGGCAGTGGGGGGTTTTGTGTGGGTGCGTGCGTGTGTGGGAGTGTGTGCGCGCGCTAGCCTACATTCATTTGTTCTGCTCGGTATTTGGAAAGCCTAATCAAATACACCTTCTCAGCGTATTTCAGAGATAAAGGAGTTTTTCTGGGAGCTGCTTTCAGGGGCACAATAAAAGCACTAGGGTACTTCAGAAATCTCTGAATGTTTAAGACTTTAACCAAGCTTGAATTAGACTGTCTGGAATATGTTCATCACCAGTTAAACCTGTAATGAAAGAGATCTTAAAATGTATGGATGCTTTCTTTGTGATTTCAAATGAAAATATTCCCCAGCTTTCCTTTGTGCAGGAGTGTTTGGCCATCCTTTGGGGAAAACTGAGCAGCCAAACCACATGCTAGTTTACTGAGATACTACTAGGTGAATGAATAAATAATGGGTAGATAAATAATTGAGTCTCAGATTTATTTTTGATGTTGTAAACAAAGATTGAAAGTAGTCATTGGGGACATCTTACTCATCTAGTACTCAGGATTCATTCCATTAGAAGTATTTTCTTCTGAAGTGATTATATGAATAAGCACATACTAGCTGGGTTTTGTTTTGGCTGGGTACAGAATATGCTGTGCTCAAGGCAGTTCCGAACATTGACCTGTCATCCAGTTTCTCTGCTTGCCCTTGGTAAGGGTTTATAAAACGTAAATAAGACCATAAGATTCCACTGTGTTCCAATACAGATTAACATGAAATTGGTTTCATGTGTTATATTCCACAGTCTGAGAGCAGAGCTTGCAGAGAGGAAGCACTGGTGCTTGCACTGATGAGGATGTCCCTGGCAGGACAGAGGGAAGCACGGGTTTGCTTTTCACAGGCCTTTCCCCTCCGCATCACAACAAAACCGAATTCCCTTGTGCTCTTTCACTTTCTGCTCTAAAGGACAGCCATACTGAGTTCGCCTCTACCCAGAATCAAGTTCCTCCCCTGTGTGTTGTGACACAGAGACTTGTCTCTGGCAGTCCAGTGGTGAGCTTTAACCTAAAGTCTGTTCTGAAGGGAATTCTTCTCCCGCTGCTGCAGGAAAGGTACCAATCAATAGTTAAATATTCATAGACTCTTAAACTGTATTTAAGATCTGTTAGGAAAATCACTTAAATCTTTCAGTTTCATCAGCTGGAAAAATGAAGATTAGATCTTTTGGAGCAGCTCACGTTTGTATGTTGGCCCATCTTACGAGAAGGGAACCTTAACTGTGGTGGGGGCAAGTTGTGGGCTGACCTGATTTCTACACAGGTGACTCTCTTAACACCTTCTGTCTTTAATCTCTGTGTCGCATCATAAGACGGAGGTAAACCCATAGCTCCAGGCGTTGTGTGGGAAGAGCTTTTACAGGCACATTAGCCCATAATCTCTGGCACCCATGCCACAGCCTTGGCACCCTGAGCACTGTGTGTGCTGTAGCTCCTCTGCCACTCCCCAAGCCCTGAGAAGTCATGCAATGCCTGTGGAGGACAAAAAGTAATGTTTCTCCCTCCCAGGCCTTGTCTCTTGACTTTACACATGGTCTTCCCTTGGTGAAACATGGCACACTTCCATTTCCAATCTGCAGTTCCCCTTTATAGGAAAGGGTCCAAGGGGGAATGTTTGAAGGTGGGGAAATGAACTCAAACCTAGGGTCTGTGTAGCCAGTAGTCTTTGTCATAATTTCCTAGCCCTTGAACTAATGACAGGTCTCTTAATGGTGGCAAGAGGAAACAAGCTCTTGAGCTGCAGAGTCTGCACTGCAAAGACTGTGACTCTTGTTTTTTAAATGATGATGTGGAAATAAGAGTGAAAGTAAAAATTTTTGAAGCAGTAAACCCAAAAATACATTCAGTGGGAAGTGGGTACATATACACAAATATACTGTACATATATATGTTTGTGTCTGTGTTGACATGTGTGTGCATGTTTATCTATCTATCTATCCAGAGTGTGTGTGTGTTTTGGGCCGGTAATTGCACACCTCAAAATACTGGGTCCTTTTTAAGCAAAGCATGTTGAAGCAGGACATTTTTCTCTTTAGCTGGAAAGAAAACAAAATTCCACTTTAGAACAGATTGGACTTCTTTTCTCTGTTCCCAGACATTGTTGTCTTTTCTGAGTAGTATTTGCTGTTCCTATTTCATCAAGAATTTCTTATCACTTCAGAAAACAATTTGGAATAACCTGGATGAAAGCCACCAAATAGAAATAAGCTTTAAGGAAAAAAGAACATGAAAAGTGTTGTAGATATTTTCATCCTATTAGAACAAAGTGATTATAACAATGTGTTTGGAAAACCTATTGGGCTTATGGCACTTACTTTCAGGAAAGAAGGACAATGTCTTTTGTGTTACTCACATCTATCTGCCAAGACTCTTACAAGAGATCACAGGAGACCTTTCTTTCAAGGCTGTAGATTATACAAACAGACTCTTCTGAATAATCTTAGAGGTGAACTAAATGGGAGGACCAACTGCTAAGTGTCTCTGAAAATCAGGCCAGTTTTGCTTAGGTACTTCACTTACTTAATTTTCTCACACAATCAAAACTTTGGCTTGAATCTTTAAAATATTTTGTGAGCACTGCTACAAATATGAATCTGCCTGTTAATATTTTTTCTGGAGTATTTCCAGCTGCATAATTTCAGGGTATTTAGTTGTTATTTAGCATTTCATGGGGAGTCAAGCAGTAAGAGCAAGTAACGTGTGGTTTGTAGGGTGCTGCTGGTTTTGTATCTGTCTTTTAAGCAAGTCAGACTGTACACACAAAGGATATAACGAGATGAGGTGGGTTTCAGCAACTGCAAAAACCATTCCTTTCTACTTGTAGTCTTCTCTCTTAGTATGCAGGTCATGTACAAGGCATGGTGCAGAGTCATTGATGTAATTGCCAAGTTTCCAGCATCATGTTATGATTCATCTATAAAGAGTCAGTTATCAGAAAACCTGCCAAATAACAGCCCTATTTTAGACCAGTCTAAGACACAGGAGAGTCAACACAATATTGTTGCTCTTCCAGAACAACAAATCTGTGAGGTCCTGGCTTCTCTGAAAATTAGTGTCTTCCTTTGCAGAAAGTAAAAGGATCATCTCACAAGACTTCAAGGTAGTCCAAGGCAAATTTTTTTCCAGGTAGATTGATTTACATCAACAAGCAAGGAAACAATGCAAATGGTTTGGTTTTGGGTTTTGGGTTGGTTTTTTTTTTTGTGTGTGTTTGATAATTTTAGTTTTTTAAAGAATATTAGATTGTTGTTGTTTAGTAAGAACCAAAACATTTTGTTTAGCGAATTAATGAACTTAGCATTGAGATTTATATGTAAGGCTAACACAAAGCCTATAGTATACCTGTGAATGTTTATTTAAGCAGTTTTAGCTTATTATGTTGGAAATGGCCTGTGATGCAATTCTAACTTACTTGTGATGTAACTTTTCTTTACGGTTGGTGTCAAATCGCTTTTGAATAGATCTGGAATTCAATTAAAATGAACACAAATGGCATTAAAAAAGTTTTCCTATTAATCTATTTTCCTATTATCATAAATGTATTGGATATGTAATCCATTTTCTGAAGTCGAAATGTGTTTTAGACACTAAATGAATGCATCTAGTCAAGCAAGAAAGCATTATCTGCAGAAATGGAAATGAAAGGATTGTTTCTGATCACCAAGTCTTTCTACTGCTGGTAGATCTCACGTTCTTCAGTCTAATTTCAAAGAAACAGAAAAAATCATAGGGTTTGGTGTTGCTTTTTTTTATATCCCATTCAGGTTATCTGTAGTTTCATGCATTGGACTGAATTAGTTGAATACACTGAAGAAGGTGTTTTCACTGTATTGGCAGAAGAGCTTCTCACCATCCTGATCTCATTAGGAGAGCTGCCTGGTTCCACAATTTGGCCTTTGAAATCTTCCTTGAATAGAAGCTGCTTTTCCGAATGTAAAGATGCAAGAAATTAATTGTGTTTTGCCTGGTGTAGACTTGAGAGTAATCTGTATTAGCTAATGTTTAAATTATTTCTTATGCTCTGAATTTCATGCATGTATGAATCACCAAAATTAAAGAGACTTGAGGAAATAATGAAGTTGCATGTATTTTTCAACAAGTCCAAGTACCTTCCCTAGGCATACTTATCAGGTATGCCAACTTTTTAGGTAAATAAGTGAACCTTAGATAAGACTTAGTCTTTTAAGAAAGTAAGTTCTAATTATTTTTATGTAAGTGTAGCATTAGAAGTTTATCTTGGCAATATTCATGTTTTACTGAAGTAAGTTCTGTGTAATTTTATGCACATGTCGCCTTTTGACTTTACCAACAAGCAGAGCTCTGCAGATAATGAATATGTAATTTTGAGTCTGGACAATAACAGAATTGGATCTTACTCAACTGAAATCTTCACTTTAAAATTTTAAAAATCTGTTGTATTTGGTATTTCTTTGCTTCGGATCATTTGCACACTCATCATCAATCTGAAATGGTGTTTTTCAGTGCAGTTCATCTGAAAAATGTTCCCTGGTTCTTCCTGTAAAGTGCATTATATTATGCTACCTTGATTTGCCTGAATGTAATTTACTTTGTGCAAACAAACTATGGGTATAGGATGTTCTTTGTATTTATAAATGCACTCTGAACTAGCATTCTTCAAAACAGGGACAAAGTAAGTCTATTTAATTTGGAGAAGTATTAGGTACATAGGAGCAGCGTAGGAACTTTCTTGAAAATATTTATATAACATTTTCTATTAAATAGGCAACAAGATATAAACAAGAGGCCTCTGTTTTAGAGCAAACAGGAGGCTGGCCTTTCACATTTCTCTTTCACCAAGAAAACGCATAACCTACTTGGCATCCATTCCTGATGATTAATTTATAAAGCATTAGTATGAAAGGGCTGTGTGAAGCCGTATTTATGGAATGAAATATGTTCTGATGAAAAAACGCTTTCAGTGCCTTCTGACCACTATGTTTTTGGCAATTATAGAAGTGTTAATTTTTATAAGGAAAATACATATAACAACTTATGAGGCAAGACTTCTGAAGAACAATAAAAATTATACAAAAAACATCAGTATGAAAATAAAAAACAAGATAAAATATTCCTTTCTTATAAAACAGCTAATTAAAAGTGATGTTGAAATATACTGCGGTTTGTTCAGCATTTTATGTAGCAAGACCCAGTATGGCAGGAAGACTGGGGCCTCTCTTTCACAGACTGAGAACTCAGCTTGAAAGAATGTAAGAATTGTTTTGAGCCTAGAAGTCCCTCTTCCGCCAACTCTGCTTGCGTGCAAAGATTTCACATTTGGACAACAGCAATGGTCTGAATGTTTTCCATACTGCAATGACAAGTTACCTGCGTGAGATCTCCTGTTCCTTTTCCATAAGGCATGAGATCAGGCTTTGCTGCTGTTTGTAGGGGTTCAGGATGCTGGACAGATATATGATACTGTAGATGCTTGCCTGAAAAAAAATCCTGTTTCTTCAAAAAGCGATGAAACGGAAGAAATGGAGGCCAGCAGGAGATGCCCAAGATACAAGGAGATCCTTTTCCAGAATAATCCTTTGCCTTCCAGTGATTTGTGGTTTGCAGATCACTGGTTGTTTTGTATCCCTTTCTCAGTTTGTCCGATAGCATCTTCAGCCTCCTGTGGCAAGAAATTCAACCACTTGACTCGTATATGTTGAATGAAGAATACCTTCTTATGCCTGCTTTGATATTGCCTACTAACTTCACATGAACTTCACCGGTTTTTGAGCAGGAATAATTATTCACTACATCTCCACTGCTTGTGATCATATGAAAAAATACAGTATCTGTTATGTGCCTCATCAAGCAAACAGTATAGTTATTCCTACATGGACAAATGACCCTTAAGTTGAGAATGTCTGTGGTAAGAAAACCAATACAGATGTGTTACACGTTTGCCATTCAAACTTTTTCGTGTAAAGTAAAAGAGACCAAGCCTGGCTTTTGTATCTGGCTTTTGAAATTTCCAGCAGGATACTTGGGTATGTGACAAATACCATCTAGCATATTGGTTTAACACCTAAATGTAGAAATCTCGTTAGCTTAGACATCAGATTTGAAAACTGATTGTCCATGAATCATTTACTTTAATGACTCTTAATTACGTCAGATTTAATTCTTTTTTAAATGACCAAAAAAGGGCGTTACCCATTTTAAATTCCAAAGATTATCTGTATTCAGTGAGTTAATGCTAATGGAAATGTGTATTATGTGGTAATGAGTGTAATTATTACATCTAAGGACTCAGGAATCTGTTTTTTACATGGTTTCCTGAGGAAATCGTGATTATGCAATCTTTACTTGTCTGTCTTCCTTTTTTCCGAAGAACTTTGAATCTGTTTGCAAATTTTTGCCACCTTTGGAGGAATAGAAGTCTCAAAGATGTTTTCTTACAATGCCTGTTGAAGTCAGTGTCTAAACAAGAGAGAGGGAGGGTGGGAAGAGAGACTTGAGTCACTGTCATAGATGAGTTTTCTCTGGGAAGATACAGTGTGTTTGGCAGAACTGATCCAGTCAATCAGTGTGCATGTGTAGACTGGCTAGTACCGTGAGCATACACGTAGCTCCAGATGAGCAGTTATGATATGACCTGTCGCTGGCCTGTTACAGGAGACTAGGAGCAGTATTGAAGAAGAGTCTATAATAGGTACAGAGTTCAGCTTTTCATAAAGGTGGACTTTATTCCTTCTATTGCTTAAAGAGCTTAAAGGCCAAATGGCCTTGCTTGATGGTCTAAAAATCATGGTGAGGCATGGAAAGAAGAAGAAATAAGAAGAAATGTAAAAAAAAAAAAAAAAACAAACCAAAAAAACCCCAAAACCCAAAGCAAAAAATATTCTGAGTCTACTAAGAAGTGGAATTTCAAATGATCTCCTAAAATGGTGGTTCCTCATCCTTTTAATATAGGGATAATCACAGCAGATTAATTTCTGCCGGGATGAGAAGACATTTCCTGTCTAAATGACCCTCTTTCAATCTAATGAATGGCTTGGAATAGGTATTTTCCACTTCGTATACTTATTTTTAAGGTTTTGGAAGCATTTTTGCATACCTGCATATCTATCTGAAGGGCATCTGGAAGCTCAAAGTCACAGGCTGGTCATCCACATGCTCTAGTAAAGCTTGGTTTATTCAGAACTGACTTTGAGAGAGAGCAGATTTAGGTATATGATGAAACTTTTTTCCATACTGCAAATATTTTATGTATCCAAGATTTAAAAACATGAAACATTTTGAAAATCCTGTTTCCCGTGGCTAAAGCAACAAAGTAATGGTGGATAAAAAGATTATAATCCCCTGTTAAAGACATCAACAAAGCAAGCAAGCAATTCTACCCTACTACACACAAGAAAGCTTACATACAAATCTGACACCAACATTAACAGCAAATCTAACTTTCTGCTTAAAGGGCATCAGTGGAGGAGCCAAATCTCAACAGACGTTGTAGAAAAGCCTGAAGAAGAGTTCTGCTGGAGCATCTCAACAGAAGCATTTACTTTAGGGGAGATAATGAGGGTGTTTTGGGTTCCATGTGCTTTATGTGCCCGTGCTACAGACTTTGTAAGTAAGTATCTTTATAGAATCAAAGGTGTGACTTTTGTAAACATCAAACCACATCAGACAGATGTCAGTTTCTAAACAAAAAGTTCACAAAACTGATCTGCAACAATACACCGAATGTATATGAAATCTCCAATACATACTTTGCAGAGTAATAGCTCTAAAAATATCTTTTGCTAGCCAAAATCTTTTTTAGTTTGGATACACCATCCAGAGTATGAGTACGAGCACCAAAGACCCCTTTCCTTGAAGAGTGTATTGATGCTGTATGTGACAGGCAGGCTCTAACCCAGAGTATGAGTACAGCTCACCATGATAGTCTATAGTGATTTTTTAAAGCAAAAAGATGACCTGGTCATCAGTTTACATGTCTTAGGATTAGGCCTTAGTTTTCAACGTAAGAGAAACTGGAAATACTCAACTTTCCCTTCCTCAGTAAATCAAGATGGCAAAGAAATGTGTTGAAATGGTCACTGGCTCAGCACAAGGGCATTTGATGTGTCGGTAACATGATAGACACCTCCTTGGTCTTCAGGCTGGTGGCATCAGATATGTGCCTGGGAGAAGACACGGCACAGCTGTACTGAAAGATGGGGCTATTTCTCATCATACCATACAAACTCTCTTCCTTTAGTAACCATACTCTAGGGCTGGCTAACTCCGTGTGGTTTAGTATATTCTCTTGGGAGTAAATCCACTATTTCAGTTTGTGAGAAAATTGAGCCCTGGTCTCCTTTTAGGGGAAGACTTTTGGGGCCTGGCTCAAATCTAGACCAGGGCTGCACAACCCGGTGGTGCTGCAAGTGGCAGAGGGCTGTCTACTGCTAGGAGCAGAGCCTCAGCCCTTGCTGCTGAGGCCAGGTCGCATCCTGCACCAGGGCACTGTTGCTCACTGTACCAACAACCTTGGTGCTTTGCAGATGTACCCTCAAGGTTGTTAGGAAAAACCATGGAGTTGGACAGCAGAGGCTCACAGGATCACAGTTTAGAGACCTATTTTCTTGCTAAATTTCATTGTATCCCATCTCTTACTGGATACAGCCTATAACCTCAATAAGCTATTTTAGTGCCTTTTTAAATACAGTGCAGACAAAAATGATCATATTCTTCTACCTCTTTCTTTTCCCTCCCTTTTAGACTTTCTCAAGAATCTCTTGAAAAGCTTTTCAAGGGCAAGTGAAAGTAGACTAAAATTATACTTTGAATAGCATGGCATGAATCACACACAACTATTCAGATGACATTTTAGTTGTATAAGCAATTTTTTCAAGTCATGTCATCTTCAACTCAGAAGCCAAATGAGAAAAAATTTGTGCATCCTATGTTCTTGATATATAAAGCAATGTCACTGCTGGTGTAAAATGGGATTAAAATACAGTTTCAATTTATTTTATATGTTCTGCTTTCTTTACAATGTGTTTAACTTACCCAGACACATCACTGTGTTTATTATGGAGTGAAGGCAAAAATCTACGATATATCTCTTCGCAGAAATAATCACTCTACAAAGCCTGTCCCCTTCAGAAAATGTATCAGCAGTCCCTGTGTGCTAAGTGCTTCAGAAGCACAGCCATGTACAATTGATAGCACCGGAAAATAGTTCCACATACCCTCCTTCCATTCTAGAGTTTATGTGTCAGCTATGTGTTACAGATTTGAATTTCAAGGGGGTGATTATTATTTCATGATAAAAACATTTCTAGACAGGATTATGGAACATAAAATTAAGCTCAAGATTGCCTTGATATGTGGTGTATATAAAAAAGTAAATCCAATCAGGTCAATAATTTCTTTTCGACGTGTATTGTTTAGGAAAGGGAAGAAATGTTTTGCTGGGCAAGGCAAAACTTTTAAAAGATTTTTCTAGCTCTGACTCTTCAACATGGAATGTTGAAAAAATAAAATGTGGTTTCATAAAGGAAGAGTTAATATATGTTATATTCACTGCTTTTGGAAATGCTCATATAGTTCAGAGTATATGTAACCATCAGTGAACTCCATGCCTGTGCATCCCAGCTGTACTTCAGTTCATCCAGCTGCATTTTATAGTGTGAATTAGATTTGAGTCTGTCTCATTTTCACCCATGCGCTAAATTGTAGTCTACAGACCGAAACTAATCCACAAATACTTATTTTGAAAATTGAAGTCGCACACCAAAACCTAAAGGGTGAAAACCTACACCAAAAATATTAAAACACCTAGGATGCATCTGCTTAGTGTAAGCATCTCTGACAACAAGCTGGTTTCCAGTTATGTACCTAGATAGATACAGGGACTTTAGTATATGCAGTCCACACTGCACTTTAATATGTATGATTTGCTTTGCCACATCTTAGTTATACTTGAATTTTTAAAAATGTGTTCAGCCTTTAGTGTGTGTATGAAATATGAATGCTAGCAGAAATGCAAAACCTTTTCTTACATTTTCTGTGAAGAGCAGCAAGGTCGCTGAGGTGGAATTTAATATAAAGGAAGGGATAATTAACTCTGGACTATGAAATGCTGTTTGTCCGTAGAGGTATGCTGATTGAGACACTTACTGGGTTTCTAGTAAGCTCTGGATGATAAGGGTCCATAAAGACGCTTTTTCTCATTTAAAACCTCTGACAAGATGCTGTTCAGCCCTCCTGATGCCTGTGTGTCAAAGAGGTGGCCTGGGGATAGATTTCACTTCTAAGTACTATTCAAAGGAACGTTTGGGTTTTTTTTTTTCTGGTTTTGTTTTATATTAAAACCATTTCATGCTTCCACTGTGTAACTCCTTGAACAGAATTTTTGATTATGTGACAGTTTATAAGCACAGACTGTATGTCATGTCTTTGCTCATCCTGCCACTGCAGAAGAACCATGCAAATACCACACTTAGAGAACTTCGTACATCATGTAACATGCCAACAGTAACTTTCGTAAGTTCTCTTTCACGGCCCTGTAATGTTGTACCATTTTAAAAAGAGGTTTTTTTTGATGCTAAAGTTAATAAGACCAAAGGAAATCAAAAGCTGGAATTTAAAAAAAGTCAGATCTCTACTCCACTGATTGCTGCCACCCCTGCTCTGGGTTCTTTGTTAATACAAGAATGCCAGCGTCACAGGTCCCTGAGGGCTGGGGACATCCACCAGCTGAAAGTCACCGCACCAACTCAACACAGAGGTCATTTTGCAACTACGTCAACTAGTCGAATACTAAGTCTTTCTTGAAAGTTGGTAGTTTCTGGAGAGGAAAGTACTGGTGAGGCAATACTGACCAGCGTCTCAGGGACACTACCACCCTGAATATTTCACCAAGCATCCTCATGAAGCAGGTGGCATTAGCCCTTCCTTGGGCACTCCTTCCATGTTTCAGAGCAGTGCCTGGAAAAGCTGGATGTCACTGGCTGGAGAAGTGATGGCTGGAGTAGCCAGCTGGGTGGAGACAGGACTTAACCCCAGGAAAAGACGGGGAGAGAATGGACTGTGGGTGACCCAGACAGGCAAGAACATCTTAGGCCAATGGATGGGACGAAGGAAAGCTGCAGCAGATGTGAAGAGCAGTCAGTGAGAAAAATGGACGGGTCAGAACAAAAGACTGCGAATGAATGAGGAAGGAGTGTTGCAGCATTTGTCAAGGGCCGAGAGAAAGATCTGTCAGTGGCTGATCTGTAAAAAAAAAGAGTCTTGACATAATTTTAAGAGTGTGGATGAGCAGAAGGATAAAAACGTTTCTACATAATAATGCTATCACGTAGAAAAAAATTGAAGTCTAGCTGTAGATCTAATTAATTGGAACCAAATTTCTTGCAGGTCAGCCTACTTTGTAATACAAATGTTAGATTCTCTCCACATGAAACTGGTGCAATTTGTGTGTTTCAGCACTGAAACAAAGTGGAACAATGGTTAGGAAAATGAAAGATGTCTGTCAAAGGTGTATTGGTGCTGATGAAGCTGTGGGGTGGAAAAGCTCATGAAGCTCCTAAAAATTTGTTAACAGTTTTAATGTGCACTTCAGCATGTTATTTGCCATTCACATCCTATATGACAGTCTGGTATTTAAAAAAAAATGATTAATTAGTTCTAAGTGCTGATCTTTTTTAGGATGGAGCATGCTCTTCTTAATTGTCTGACCATCACTCCATTTAAGGAGTATGTGACACCTGTACAGAGGAAACAGGTTTTGGATTATTTTTGTTTTTCTCTTTTGGAGCACAAGAGGAGTAATTTCTAGAGGGACCTCTGTGGAACTGATGACAGATAATGGTGTGATTGCTTGTTATATCCAGTATCCTTGCATACAGCAGTAATTCTTTTATTTCTCTGTCAGTTGGTGGCCTTTGTTTGGATTTGAATCCCAGTGAGTTTTTAAAAGTCATAAATTTGTTATGGAGCTTTAATATTGACTTGTGCTACATCGTTATAATTAAGTATTCCCAGAAATGTACTAAAATGACATTGTGTTTGTTGTGTTCCTGAGTTTGGTTGTTTTGTGGGTTTTTTTTCTTAAAGGAGGGGAAAAAAGAAATCTGGCTGTTATTTCCTACTCACCTAAAAGATCTTTTGTGATTATAATTCATACTGTTCAGGCTCATACTGACCACACAGTAAATAATGTTCAATTGCCTTTGATTACAAAGAAGAAGAAAAAAATCTTTGGCAATTATGTACTTTATTTTACAGCACTGCTGTGAAATACAAGAAGAGTACTTGCCAATTCCCTAATGCTGTGGGAAGCCACAGAATTTAAGATTCTTCACCGTGTTTATCAGATTTAAATATTGCAGTGTTGGACAGGGAGGAGGAGTGGCTTACTGGGAAAATGAATGTTTCGGGCAGGAACAATTGTATTTATTTTTTCTGTAATAGGGAATAAAGAATGTGAAGCAGCCCAATGCATCAGTTTTTAAGGGTGGGGAAAGAATGATGACTGTAGTTTGGAATCACAAGTCTGGAGACATATGGGAAGTTCAAAAAAAACCTTTGAAAGCTTGAAAAATTATTTTTGTTGAGCAGATATTATCATCTCCAGATAGGGTTTTCTGGACTTCCCTGTGAATATCCAAGTCAGTTTTAGGTGCAGTGACATTTTAAACTAGACGGGCCATAGATAAGTCTGTAGGAAAAATCCAGCACTTTTCATCCTGACATTTTCTTTTGGAAATAAACCCGCAAGAGACCTAGTGGTCTCCTCTTCTTCCTAATCATTAATACAGACTTTCTGTAGGTGAAGTTCAGTATACAGAGGAGGAATATCACTCTATCCATTTTTCTTTCATGCTGTGTCCTTTTCATTTGAGACTTATCATTATAGGGAAAACATGATCAAAGATTCCATTGATTGTGAGTTCAGCTTTCAAGAGTACAGGGTACAAATCTTCTGAAAAGAGAACTATTTTTCCTGGTTTCTCCTGTGTTCTATAGGCATCTGTACTGCAAACTAAAGTGTTCATAGGGCAGCTAAACAGACAGTTAGTAACTAATCTAGAGAGAAGGGCAGTGCTTCTCTGGTCTTTGCTTTTCCAATTTCAGGCCACAAGCCTTTCCAGATTAAGAGGGAAAAAAAAAATCTGTGGAGTTAGAACTTAAGGGGCAAAGAATAAAACCTTAACCCAGGACTTTATCTAGAATATCTCTATGCATCTGAGGAAAAATGAATCCTTTTAAAAACAACTCAGCAATGGATATAACAAAGAAAAACAAATAATTTGACAGTGAAGACAGACTTTATAGGCCAATAAAGTTAAGTTTACTGTTTTGATGCTGTTATCCATTTAAGCATGTTTTTCTAATTATGGAGAGAGAGAGGTATGAAGTGCTTAATTCTTTCATATTCCCATAAAATAAAAAAGGAGGATCATGTTATTGTTCTAATCAAACAGAGGAAGGTATGCTGATTTATGCTAGTTGATCATTTGAGCCTTAGCTGAAATAGTCTTGCTCCCATTCGTAGGTCCTGAAAGAATCATATACACCCAAAACAGGAGTAGTTATTTCAAGCTACAGCTTGGAAAGGGATTAATACATTCATACAGTGCCAGAGATCACATGTAAATTATGACAAATTCCTCTTGCAAGAAGCTGCGGTCTTGATTTTCTCATCAGTAAAATGGGATGATGAAAAGAGTACCATTCCCCAATACCTAAGAGGATGTTTTTAAGATTATTTGTTTGCAGCTGCTGGAAATATGAATCACTGTATTTTTACTAAGTTATAGATCTCTCGACTGAACACATTATTTTCTTCTAATATACTAAAAGACTGGATTTATGGGTGCCTAGTAGTCTGTGAATTCACATTCTCTGTGACAAATATTCACCTTCACTTTTAGCAGCAATGCTTAGAATTGCTGTGTTTATATGTATGAAAAACAAAAAATCTTACACAGTTGCCGGAGACCTGCTCATTTCAAAATGTAAAACCTGAGCATTTCACCTAGATCAGCAGCAGCATCTTAACCTGTGCAGGAAGTCATAATTCTGGGAGGAAAAAATCTAACTGCTGCTGTACTTGCCTGGCCAAGTGCTTGCGGACACTCCAGGAGCAGGTTCGACATGCAGAGACAGGGCTTCTTGCTCCCATTAAGCATTTCAAACATCTGTCCCCAGTGTTGAAAGCTCTGTGCTGGCATCTGTTGAATAGCAGATCGTTTGCAGGGCTGTACGTCATGGGTTTAGCTCATCCCAGTTTTGATAATCTCTTTATTCCCTGCATGCTTGCCATGATCTCAGATCTGCTGACACAGGATTTCTGTGGTTCATAACTTCCATCTTAAGACACAGAATGTAGCTTTAGGGCTTGTACTGCTTTATGCTTTCCTGTTTTGAAGTTCATTCCCACCTGATGAGGTTAAAGCTTGACAGTTGTTTTGGTATTTAAGCACTTCATGCTGGCAAAGGCTTGTGTCACTGCTTACTCTACGGTGAGTGGAAAAAAGTTTCCAAACCTCATTGTGGGACGGGGACCCAGGAATG
>NW_010424403.1:55212-60198 GCF_000710305.1 Buceros rhinoceros silvestris
TAATCCCAGGTACCACAAATGCTGTTCATTGCTTGGGCATGGAACACCATGTCATTACATAAATTTTACACCATCTGTTTCCTTCTTAGAAAGATAGACATTGTATCTCATGAGCATTTCAATGAACTGATGTGGTATTTTGGATATAGAATGTTTTGTTCCTCTACTGGGCAATGAATGTCACTTCTGTGTTAAGATAGCACCAGACCTCGGAGGGAGTACCTGACCTCCAAATTCACATGCTTTTTAAGTGTTTTGATTGTTCTCCTTGGATGGGGTGCTCTAAGATGCATGAGGACATGGCTTTTAATAATTATTACTATCTTTACAACCCTGTTTAAAGTCTTTGTATGTTCTTATCCGGTTTCGTAATCTTTACTGCATTCTTAAGCAGCTCTTTTGTCAACAGATTGGTAATCCTGAGCAAAAGGCTCTCATGGCAACAGAAATTCTCTTAATTGTCTCCTGGACGTGCTGCTTTATAGCCTTAACACGTAACAGGGCATCTGACCCTCTTTTAACCAATTAAATGTGGGGTTAAAGTACATGCAGGGAATAATTATATTGGACCAGAACTCAAAACAAGGAAGTCTAGCCCAAACCGGGACACTGGACCAGTTTGCAGCTTTTACATGTGGCTTAGCTCAGTGATTTCCACAGCCTGACCCATTTAGGGAGGGGTTCTTCTAACTTTATGTATATACTGTTATTAGCAGGTGAGGCTTTGTAGTTATACGTTCCTGGTCAACAAAATGTGTCACTGGGAGGCTGGAGTCAGAACATCCTTCCTTATAGTCAGGTTACAGAGGCACTGATAGTGGTTATCGTGCATGGTGCTTCTTAAGCCAGCAAGTAGGGGACCCAAACCCATGACTGTGCTCCCAGGCACCAGGATAATGTAAAAAGTAATGGGAATTAAGAATATGGAAGAGATGTGGCTGTTATCCACAGCCTGAACACCTCAAATTCAAGAAATACAGGCTTACTCTTTAGGGATGATGTCTGTCTGAAAAACTGGTGCACTGCTATGTGTTTAAAGACTCACTGTTGCAAAGCTTATAAAGACCTTCACATTTACCAGTTACCCTGTAACTTCTCTAAGAAAAGCTAAGTTAAAAGAAGATAAAATAATTTCTCTGACGGAATCCAAATGTAGGTCATGAGAAGCCATTGGTTGCAGAAGCAAGGCAGCAGCAATGAAAAGAGAATAAAATCTACCTACATATTACATTAGATTCCAAACCATCTTTTATTTGATATTATCAGGCCGATAGCTGCGTATGATGCTTCGCACCTCCAAGACTTAGTCTGTGGTTCTGGAGTCAGTCCTTATATATCCATTTTCCACTTAACAGACAAAAGAAGGGATTTGGGAGATCATGCTTTTGTGGTAATGATACAAATGTATGCTATGTGCCTGTAACAGTGTCCTAGCCCTTAATCAGGTAAAAGTTTCAGACTTCCAAACCATTTTCTGCCCCTTCCGGGAAAATGTTAATGACTTGCCTTATGGATAGGTGTGGTTATCACCTGCCCAGACAGTAAACAGAGTCAGCTGACAACTACTCTGGTGTTGGGCTAATGGTTAACCTACTGCAAGGCAGAAAACCTTTTTCTCTGGGTGTGTCAGTGTTTAAATGCCAGAGTAGGGCATTTTATATAACCCTTGATTTACCACTTCCTACATGTGCCATCAGCTGATCTCATCGACTGAGTGTGACCAATATATCATGGGCTCTCATACAGTAGTAACGAGTGCTGAGTTTAGGAGTGAAGTTACTTCCAACCTACCTCCAGCGTTTTTAGAATACGACAGTACTTAACTTGGCTTAGAGTCTGCTATTCCTGGCTATAAAAAAATTATTTTTTTTAAATGCACAGTTGTTCTGTTTATGTCTTTACCATGCTAAGAATACTGTCTGTCTCCTCTGTCTTTCACAATAAGCAGAAGTATGGGAAAGATGAGGGAAATGCAGTAAAGATGAAAAAGATCACCTGGGGTGTGGCACTAAGCATAAGGGTAGGGGAATTAAAAAGAATTTGAAAGCAGGACTTCAGTATAAGCAAGCAGTCTGAAGGAAGAGGGAGCAGAATGAACATGAAAGGTAAAAGAAATTAGAAGAACAGGTATGTTTTTTTAACAGCTGAATAAGAAAGAAGCATGAACAAGGCATATGAGAACTTGGAATAAGGTTGGAGAATAAAACAGTCCTGTAGGTAAAGATGAGAATAAAACAAAGCGGGGGAAGGAAATTAGCATAATGACATGAAAAGAAGATGAGAAGAACAGCAGCATTGACTTTATATGATTCTAATTCATTTCTGCAGAATGGTGAGGTTTTTAGAAGTTCCTGGCAGTAAGGTCAAAGGAGGAACTGAGAGAATTTTGTTTGAACATGTGAAAACTCACATAGGCTCCCAACAAGTATTTCCATCTGCTGTTGCATTTAAGGGTCTGCCTTCAAAAAGCAAAGCAGAGATCCTGAAGATAAGTACAGCAAGTCCAAAGTAATTCAGATGAGACAGCAAATGAAGGTCTTGCCTGAGAGATTTTTAACAACCCCATACTCTGCCCACTATCATGAAGATACAAATTGTCATACAATTTCATTTTTTCTAGATCTTACAGAAGTGCCATCTTTCCATCAGGAAGAACTGCAAAAGGGAGGCTGAATGAGGGATCCTCCCACCTGCTTTTCCAGAAGGAGAGACAGGGACATGGCAACATGGCAGGGCGCTGCTTGAGCTGAGAGATGAAGTGATAGTTGGGGGAGTGGGAGAAATCCGTTTGTTCTCCCAACTTGTGGGAGTCCTGGGCTGGCTTTTACTTACAGCAACCAGAGAGATACCCTTCTTTCTGGCCAGCTCCTGGGTCTTTGATAGCTCATCCTGTGGTCAGGAGGCAAACACCTGGGTGCTGGCTTTTTGCTCTAAGCATTGGTCTTGTTTAGCCACCACAACATTCACCTAAAGCAACCAGATGTTGATGAATGCAGTGTTCGTTACTTTTCTCGCTCCACATGACTTAACAGGCCATGGAAACCTTGTGCGGAGCTGGCCTTTTCTATTTGGCAAATATTGACTTTTTTCACCTATTGTTTCTTACTGAGCCCATGCCAGCAGAGCTAAGGTTTTCACAGAGCCCAGAAGTCTGGCTTGTGGAAGAAATCAGGGATGCTGCAGAAATGGGACTGCAACCGTGGGCAGTGATGTTACCCATTCTTCAGGTAAGAAAACAAGGTGTAGGCCTGCTCTCAGCTGGGAAATATAGGAAATGTGAAAAATACTGCAAGGCAAAAGACTGGAATAGGATCCTGGGCCCAGCTGGGGCAGCTTTTCCCTCCATTTGTGGTCATAACTGGGGAAACAGGCACTGCAGGGCTGCTGCAGTACATAGATGTGCACATGTGTCTGGAGGAAACAAAAAGCAGAGGTTAGACTGGGAGCCCTGCTAATGGATTAGGTTCTCCTAAAGATAAGTCATACTCTGGGTTTAAATATCCTGCTAAAGTAATTCAAGTAAGCAAACATTTACTAATGCCAAAATTAACTCAAGTCTGCCCTGTGATTGTCTGATGGCTGAGAAGTGTCAAATCATCCTCCGTCTGAGACTAAAGTATAACAATCAGCCTCTATTTTTACTGTTCATTCCTCACCGCAAACTATTTAGCAATAAAAGGTGAAAATGACATTGGAAACTGAGATCCAAAGTTCGTAATTTTGTAGTTTAGAAGGAGAAACAGGGGGTGGGGTGTGTGTGTGCACGATTTTATATACGCTGGCTTCCCCTCCCCAACATAGCTTCATCAAAGTGATTTACTATATTATAGCTCATGCTTTTGTGCTGTTTTCTAATATTGTACTGACTTGCCTGAATCACTTTGAAAACTAAGGCTGCCTCCTTCTGAGGCAAATCCAGGCCTCATTAAAATTCATAAACAAGCAGCCAAAGGCTTTGAGCGCTTTTCCATTGATGCTGAGAAATGGAAGTGTCCTTATTTATCCTGATAGCATATTATTTCAAAGGGTGTCCACATCCATAGGCAACTGGGTTTTGATTGATAACATTTAAGGCTCTCTGTGCAAGAAACTGATTTTCATTAAGGAGGTCTGTGGCACACACTAGTCAAAGGTATCTCAAATCAGCACCTTTTCAGTGTTTAATTGCATTATTTTGGTGCAAAAAAACCTTCACATTGGCATTAATTGCAAGTCTGGGCTGACACAAGGTAGTAGTCTGATCTTCTGAAGTAGCATGTGTCAATACCTGGGACTCCATCTATACTGTTGATTGCATGAACTTTTTCTCATTTTTGGGGAGCAGTGGGAGAAGTGGGGAGATAATTACTTGTATCTGTTATTGAGTCCAGCTGAGATCATGTTATACAATTTAACACTGGTTGTGAACTGTATTTGGGCACTGCACTGGGTTGTTTTTATGGTTGTTGTTTTTTTTTGCCTTTCTGCCAGATATTCACTGGAAATAATGATATTTCTCCAAAAATATTTCTCAAATTCGATTAGAAAAAGAAAAATTCACATGCTTTATTCAGAGATGGAAATTGAAAAATTTCGACGTAATATAAACTCAGAAATACAAGATTTTAAATACATTAATTGGCAGCCATACCAGTGACAATCCATCAGTAGGCCTCTGCAGAGATTCAATATGGAAAGCATTTAAAACTTCATCAGATACATAAAATCAACTGGGGTAACATGTTTGCTTAGAAGTGTATGTAAATGTCTGTTTACACACTACGAGTAAGCATATTTAAGAGTATTTAAATACTCTTAATAAAAGAAAGTGTCAGAATCAGACTCCCTTGGGCAAAACTGGCATTGCAGATATACTCTGTGAAACATCAGTAATCGATCAGTTTGCCTTCATTTCAGTGAGTGTCTTTTTAAGTATCACACAAATGTGATATATAATACAGATATTAATATAACCTTCTGTCGCGGTTTGAAAGGGGGGCTGTTCCC
>NW_010424404.1:0-286 GCF_000710305.1 Buceros rhinoceros silvestris
GGCACAGGCAGGAGCTGGGGCTGGGGGTGCTCCCACCCCAACCGTGCTGCTGGGAGTTAATTTTGAATGATCGCACCCATTTTCACAGTTCAGCACCCGAGCGCCGAGGCGGTGAGATTGCCTGACTCCACCTCCAGCCAGGCGATGGTCAGGCTGCAAACCCTCCTCTTCCTCTTGCCTTCCTCAATGCGGAGGAGGACACAATCCCCCAGGAGCAGCCTCCTCCGTGCCACCCTTCCTGTAGCCCGGGGTCTGTTGTGGCGGTGCTGACCTGGCTGGCAGGTGG
>NW_010424404.1:561-864 GCF_000710305.1 Buceros rhinoceros silvestris
CTGTGCCGGGCGATGAGCTTCATCTTCCCGCGGGGCAGCGGCTGGGGAAGCCACTTAATTAAGACTCTTTAATTGCGATGGTTGCTGGTGCTGTTCAGCTTCCTGGCCCCACAACAGGCTGCTTTTATTAAGCCGCCGGCTCGCCCTCGAGTCGGGGAGGGTTTGCCGGGCTCCGCAGCTCCCTCCCGGTGATCAGCATGCTCATGACGTGCCCATGATTTTCCTAAATCTCCCTTGGAAAATTATTTATTGCATTGCTATTTCTGCACCACGGGGCTCCTGGTTGTGGATGCTCCTTTTCCC
>NW_010424404.1:1009-1288 GCF_000710305.1 Buceros rhinoceros silvestris
CCCCTCCTCCCTCCTCGTCAGCACCATGGTGTTTTTTTACCCCCCTCCTCTCCACCCCCTGCAAGCTGTTGCATTTCGCTTTCTCCTTGTGCCCGGTGACCCTGAGAGCCCAGCCAAGGATAAACATCCCATTTATGTCACAGCAAAGATTTATACCTGGCATCTCCAGCACAAGCCAGGTGAGCGCCGAGACCTTTTCCATCACGTCTGTGGGTTGCAATTTATCACTGCGAAGCGGTCCCGGCACCCTGGCGCGTGTGGCTGGGATTTATTCGCTCG
>NW_010424405.1:0-4993 GCF_000710305.1 Buceros rhinoceros silvestris
CCCCCAGCTCCTTTTCCCTGGGCAGTTTCCACCTGCTCTTCCCCCACCTGGAGCACTGCAGGGGGTTGGTGTGACCCAAGAGCAGGACCCGGCGCTTTACCTTGGCCCATCAACCCAGCCAGTTCAGATCCCTCTGTGGAGGCTCCCAGCCTTCAAGCACATCCACCCAGCTTGGTGTCATCTGCAAGCTTACTGAGGGTGCGCTCGATCTCCTTGTCCAGATCCCAGTCTCTGCCCATGCCCAGGGAGCACAGCAATGGCACCGAGTTGAAGTATTGGGGCTGGACTCTGCCTGAGTCACCTCCGTGATGCTCGGTGGAACTAGCAGGGTAGTTTCTGCAAAGAAGTTCACCCCTGGGCTTTCTCGGTAGCGGTAAACGGCTTCACCAGCTGCCTGCGCAGCCTCCCGAGGCAGAGCCCCCCCTCCCTCGGCTCTCACCCTTACCACGTAGTGCCTGTTAAGCTGCACGTTTCGGATACACCCCCACGAAGGTTAGGTTCCATGGTTACCCGTACTCTTAGGAGTCTTTTTTCTCTTTTCAGATGGAATGTAGAATGGAGTACGAGTCTTTGGTGAACAGTCTGGATGTGATTGCAGGGCCATCCTTCACGCCCGAGCTTTGTGTCCTGCCTGGCGCTGTGGAAGCGGATTTCTTTATCCTCTGCAGACTGCCAGGGGCTGATCCTGTGTCCTCTTCCTCGCCCAATCCCTCAGGTGCTCTAGGTGGGGTGGGGAATCACGACCCAAGACCAGGGACTTGTGTGAAGGAATTACAGAATAAGCAGCACTTCCAGAGTCCAAGCAGCATAATTGGGCAAAGTTGTGGAATCACACGAGGAGAGGAAGAGGCAACCTGTCAAACTCCACGTCTGCCTTTGTTCCTATCTGTAATTTGTATGTTTAAAACTTCAGTGAAGAACCTGAGGGTGACATTTGACAGGACTGGGGAAAAATCAGTTCTTAATAAACTGAGGAAAATCAGATACAATAGTGAGCAGTGCTCTAAACCATGACCCTCCTGCCCTCCTCGTCCTTCAGGCAGAAACGCAGGCTCCATTTGCTGATGCTAAAGGAGAACACAGCTGCAATGACATAGCTGCTCGGTCACAACCATATCAAGATTATTTAGAAAGCCTTGTCTTCGAAAATTAAAGTTTGGCCTGACTTTGTTGAGCCTTGACCTTGCTGAGACCATGCGAACGACTCTTGATACTCCGATACTGCCATTTCCTCATTTCCTAGAGCAGCACCAGATTCCCAAGAAGCTTTCACCACCATTTCCCTCTGGAGAACTCCAGTGCCCAGACCATCGACACTGGGGTGGTTTCGCAGTCTTTAGCAGACAACGGGCACTACGTGTATCCTCCTTTTCCATGCCAGGCTCCGGGGAGCTGAGTAAGGATGGGACCGAGGAGAAGAGTGCTCTGCAGGTGCTGAGGGCTCTTTCAGCACCACCGTAAAACCCTGTCCCAGCTGCTTTGCTCTCCTGGTTCCCATCACAAAAGAACACACGCACAGTGTCTCAGCGTAGACACAGCTTGGTGCCATCCACAGAGCGAAATGTGACATTAAACACAACTAGCCTTTTCGTTTTCTTCCTCCTTTTCATTTTAAACCCAGGCCTGGTCCCACCCCTGGTGCAGGAAGCGTAAGGAAATGAGTTGAGGTGGTACTAGATTTCAATTTCCCAATCTGCAGCACCATATGTGCTGTACAAACAGCCCCACACAATGTCCCCGCTGCTTGCCAAGCTGGCCGTTAATTGTGCCGGGCGATGGCAGGAGGCCAGTGACACCTTCGCGACTGGTACCGCCGCCAGCCCGCGACATGCCCGTGAGCGCCACAGCTTCGTAAGGACCCGTGCTCCTCACTCAGTGCTGGGACCAGTTCTTATTTGCGTTAAAATCCCTGTGTTTGGCAGCATGCCACCTGCAGCTCCTGGGAAGTCCTCAAAGGCACTGGCTCCAGCTGAACAGTGTTTCCCATGGAGCCGTTAAGGCAGAGAGGTTCATAGAGGGCATCTGTCCTTTGTTTGGTGGCTGGACCAGCCCTGACCCTCGACGCGGTGCGAAGGCAGCCTGGTGAACTCTACACAGCCTGGCAAGGAGCAGGAAGAGGGGTGGTTTCCAAGCCCTGCTGCCCCTCGTTACATACCTCATTTAACTCCTAAATGCCTCAGTTTCCCAGCTGGCAGAACAGCGACTGCCCAGGAGAGACAGCAGAGTGCCGCGTGTTCCCAGGACGTGAGGGGCTGTGCAAGCTCCGCCAGGGCTCATATAGGACCTGAACAGGGAAAACAGTCACAGAATTCCAGCCGGTACTTAGAGAGGAGGCTGAAGTCAGACGCCAGGGGCTGGTGGCTTGCACCTTTCATCTCGGCTCCAGGAAACTGGGTGAGCAGCTGGATTTCTTGCGTTTGCTGTCACTTGCTCTTGCTGTGATGCTGCCTGACCCCTCCTGCTCAGACCTGCCGAGCTCACTGGATTAGTAACTTTTCCTCTGTTGAATGTCCCATCCAAGTTAAAAAAAAAGTACAAATGCATCTTCACAGAGAGCTCACACCTCTGGAAAACTGTCCTCAGTCCCAGGGCACGGCCAGCTAAAGGGCAGCCAGCCCGCGTTAGGGAAATACCTAGGAGTGGATCGTTCCTCGCCTAGCACTGCTGCTGCCTTAATGTGTTTCCTGAACGGCTAGGGATGGATTTTCCCTTCTCAAAGAGGCCACGTTCTGAAAAATGCCTTGTAAACATGTTTCTCTCCCTGCCAGAAACAGAGAGCCAGAGAAATTCCTTTCTCCTGCCTCTGCTTGCTCGTATTTAATTAGTACCACAATTTCTTCCTGTATTAAGGAAATAGTTGATGATCTTGGTTGGACTGGTGACCTTCAAGGTCTCTTCCAACATTACCAATTCCCTGATTCTCTGATTTTAACAGCTGCTTCTTCTGCAGGTCACTCCAGCACAACCCCAGGATCGCACAGAGACTCTGTCGCTGATGTAACAGAAATTCCTGTTACGGAATACGGTGCTATAGCACAGAGAAACCATTAAAACTGTCTGAAGAAAGGCTGGAAACCATTACCGGTCAAGTGCTGTGGCTCTGCGTGACCAGGCGGTGTGTGCAGCAGCTACCGCTAAAACTCACGGAAGAGCCTCCAACATTTCCATAACCACTCGGTCACACCAGTCACTGGAGTGTCTGGTCCTTGATGCTGCCACAAGGTGCCACAGCAGTGCTCCGGTGACAGCAAACGCCATCCCGGCACAGCCATGCTTTATCCAGGAGGAGGACGAGGAGTGTCTGGGCAGCACCTTCTGGGAGCCCTTCTAGCCCCAGCTCCGCCGTTCACCCAGCGCGAACCTCAGCGCTCCCTGCCCTGGGTGTGAGGCACCTTTCCTTTCATCTTGCCCTGACAAACTCACACGGACGTGTGTGGGCTTGTGGAATTAGGCATTGGGTTGTGTGCGGATACGGGATGAAAACAGTCTCCACTGTCTTTCCTGAGGGAGAGGATGAGCAAATAAATAATGGGGCAGATGTTAGTCACGCTGCGTATTAACCTGCGGGACGGCAGCGTTCGAGTGCTGGAGTGGTTAAGTGCGGCAGGACTGCATGGAAGAGAGGAAATTATTTTTCGGTGTCTGTTTCTTAGGACCCCCTTTTCAGAGGGGGTGGGCACCCCGAGCCTCTTTGATCTCGTCTGGGACACCGTTTGGTTTCCAGTTCTCACTGGGAAATGCCGGGCTAGCTGCGGGCAGCCCTACCTCGAGTGGCACCTCCCTGCGCAACGCACTTGGTTCCATCAGGTTGCCCTTGGGCTTCCCAGACTCTCCCAGTGAGCACTGGTGCCTTTTTAATAGTGTTTTTATCTTGCTGCAAACCCAGTCAGCAATGTGAACTCCAGTTTACGTGGTTTAAACCGAGATCCGTGCCCGTTTACTCCGTTTCCCCACCCCGGGCAGGGCATCGGGAGGACCAATGGCTGTTTCTTACGGCTTCCGAATGCACCGCTGAGGGCGCGGGTGTCTCTGAGGAGGGTTTGCCGAGCACGTGCTCTGCTAATGCGATGCGTGGCTGCCGTCAGCAGCCGTAGCTCTGCCGTGTTGGACAGATGTTTTACATTTTACAATCCAGTGGCACGCTGTAAACCACCTCTTTGGAGGGGAAGGATTTACGTGCCGTTTGATGTATGTGCCAGCTCGTGGCCTGCTGCTCCCTGAAGCGAAGGCTTTATTTGCATAAAACATGCATCAAAAGGAGGCTTAGGGACGTGGTAGCACGCTCAGATGCCTGCTGGGAAAAGGCAGCTCACTGCGCTGGAGGCCCAAAGCTGATGAACTCATCTTTTGATAGTGTCCGTCAGCTTCATCTGATCGCTCTGATATGGAAAAGAAACCAAAATTGATCTGCGTAGATGGTTTGGAAAGGAAAGCGACAACAACAAAGCTGGCCACAGCTTATAGGCGATTTCCTAGACATTTCTTCAGCCACCGTCTTGCTTAGTCCTTCATTAGCACAGAAAAGAATACTAGACTTGAATCACAAAGGCTTCCTAAGTAGATTAAAGGCCAATTTTCACTGGACATTTAACTTATCTCTAAAGCTCTCTATTGTATTTATCTTCTTAATCTGACCTGAGCTTTTATACACAAATACTGCTTAAACCAGCGGAGCAAATACGATGGGGTGACTCAGCCCTTGGATTTCCAAAGACCAGCTTTGCAGCAGTCTGTGGTTAGAACTGGAGTGATGCTGATACAGGCTAGAAAAACAACACTGAGAGGTGTGGAAAGGTTCTCAGTGTCGGTCTGAAGAACATCTCCTCCACCCTGCTTGGGAAAAGGCCATTTTATAGTCCATGTGAAGAAGCAGTTGCTAGGGGGCTGGTTTACCTCTGGGTATACACCTACACCATAAGTAGATGTACAAGATGAAAACCACCTTGTTTTAAATAGATGGACGGATGGATGGGTGGGTGGATGGATGGATGGG
>NW_010424406.1:0-238 GCF_000710305.1 Buceros rhinoceros silvestris
TGGAGCCCAGCCCTGGGGGGTGTCCCCTCCCCACCTCCGGTCCCAGCTCCTGGGCAGTGGAAAATTGGCTGGATTCTGCTCCTGCACAGGACGAGCCCAGTCCCAGCCAGCACAGATATGTTCCGGAACACACCACACACCAGCACAGCCATGCCCTGGGACCCCCCACCCTGGCACAGCCGTGCCCCAGGACCCCCATACCCTCTCCAGCCCCTCCTGTACTGAGTGCTGCACAGCG
>NW_010424407.1:0-323 GCF_000710305.1 Buceros rhinoceros silvestris
CAGGAACAAACGTCAAAGGAAATTATTGTTGACTTCAGCATGGGGATTTTTTTTTTTTTACTTTCAACTTCTAAGCTCAGTTAAACTGAGCTTTTCTGGAAAGGTCTTGCTGCAGCTAAAAGGTTTCCACCACAGAGTCACTGAATCGTTCAGGTTGGAAGAGACCTTTGAGCACCTCGAGTCCCCCCGTTCCCCCAGCGCTGCCAGGTCCCCCCTGACCCCTGTCCCTCAGCAGCACCTCCACACGGCTGGGAAACCCCTCCAGGGATGGGGACTCCACCACTGCCCTGGGCAGCCTGCGACACGCCTGCCACAACCAAACG
>NW_010424407.1:486-1719 GCF_000710305.1 Buceros rhinoceros silvestris
AGCTCGGGGGGGTCAGCAGGGAGAAAAGGAGGCTCAGGGGAGACTTTTTGAGCTCCCCGAAATTCAGGAGGTTGGAGCGAGGTGGGGCTCAGTCTCTTCTCCCCAGGAACAAGTGACAGGACAAGAGGAACCAGTCTCCAGTTGGACCAGGGGAGGGTTAGGCTGGGTGTTAGGATGAAACCCATCACATAAAGCTCAGCGCAATGTGTCCTTTCCTCATCCTCCCGCGGACTCTCAGCCGTTCTCCCTGCTCTCTGTTGCACCAGCTGCCGACTGCACCGGGTGTTTTGGTGACCGGCGCTGCAACGGGGACAGAAAATCAGTCTCCTGCGGTGGCACGTGAGGATGACGCAGAAGCAGCTTTCACAGTAGGTGATCTTATTGCCCAGCACCGTTTGGATCTCCTGAAGAGAATCCTGTGAAGATAACGGGAAGGAAAGTGTCCATGCTGGATCCACCAAACAGCGTCAATCCGCTGGTGGGGCCCCTCCGTGAGATACACTGGGTCAAGATCATCTCCTCACGCTGGGATTACTCACCCACCCCTCCTTCCCTTTTTGAGGTTACTCGCTGCTCTTCCCACGTGGAGAGAAAGACGGGAGGACATCTCCTCTCCTTGCCCGTGGGTGCAGAGAGAGGGGAGCAGCTGATCTGCTCCCCCTTCTCCCCCACTGCGTGAGGTGGGGGTAAAACAGAATGTTGGATGGCACCTGGCTCAGACACGGTCGGGGAAGAGCTCTGATCTTGGCCTGTCTCCATTAAAACCAGACTGACCAGGCACAACCCACGGACCCAGCCGACACCAGGAGATCGTGTCTCGGTGGCACACGATTCCACAGCTACAACAGCAGCGCGTGCCTCGGTACGGAGAACCCCGAAGAACGGCGAAATGAAACACCTGAGGGACTCCGGGGCTGCAGAACTTACAGCAGCACGAATTCAAATTAATCACAAAGGGGAGAAACGAGAGCGAATCGCGGTGCGAGGTGGCTTTCTCAGGCAAGGCAGAGTGCTGGCTGCGACATGTGGCTTCGTCCAACTTGTATTATTGATGTACGTTGAAGTTCTGAGCTCTGCTACTCGTGTGAAGCATCTCACAGAAGCATCAAAAAGTTTCAGTGGGAAAAGACCTTTAAGTTCCCCGAGTCCCCCCGTTCCCCAGCACTGCCAGGTCCCCCCTGACCCCTGTCCCTCAGCAGCACCTCCACACGGCTGGGAAACCCCTCCAGGGAT
>NW_010424407.1:1898-3175 GCF_000710305.1 Buceros rhinoceros silvestris
CCCCCTGGGGCAGCTGGAGGCCGGTTCCTCTCATCCTGTTGCTTGTTCATGGGGAGAAGAGACCAACCCCCACCTCACTGCACCCTCCTGAATTTCAAGGAGTTGTGGAGAGCCAGAAGGTCTCCCCGGAGCCTCCTTTGCTCCAGGCTCAACCCCCCCAGGTCCCTCAGCTGCTCCTCAGATGTTCTCCAGACCCTTCTCTGGACACGCTCCAGCCCCTCAATGTCCTTCTGGGAGGGAGGTACCAAACTGAACCCAGGACTGGGCGTACTGGAGGTGTGTTTGTGCCACTCTCCTGTCCCTATTCATGACTCAGCCAGTCACACGGATCTGAGCAAACAGCAAATCCTTTTAAAAAGAGAAAAAACCAACAATAAAAGTACCCAAAACCCCCAGAAAACCCCATGAGTCACAACTTCTCTCAGCGACTAGTCCGAAGGTCACCTGAGGGTGCTGGCAGGGAGGATTAGAAGGGAGCCACGACCAGAAGAACCTCAGACAACCATGTGAGCATGGAGTGGAGTGTGACCACTGAGGAAACCCCGGGGGGGTGGATTCAGAACCAGGGAAGAACTGGCACCTTCTCAGAGCTCCAGCCCAGAAAGCCTGGGGCATCTGCTGGGGGAGGAGGGGACTTTTGATCCTGAAGACAGAAGGGACCTGCTGCGCCCAAGCGCTGGCTCATGCAGCCACCGCAACCCCCCAGAGAAGGAACCAGCAGCTGCTGTGGGAACAGTTTTATCTTCTGTGAGGGGCAGGGATGACTTTGGTTCCCATCAGTTGGGTTAAAGTTTCTTCCAGAGGAAGAAGAGGGGGAATTGTGGCCATCAATCAACTTCTCGCGCTTCCTCGAAGAGCACAAAGGCCCTACTGTGCCAGCTGGATTTTCTCACCCCAGATACAGCTCTTGAAAACCACCTCTGCCTCAGCGGCTGCTGGAACTTCTCACGTGGTCCTGCACCACCAGCCCTTCCCTCACGCCGGCGCCAGCAGCGGAGCCAAGGCGGATCCAGCTCGAGCAGCCACATCACCCCGTTGTTCGGGTTTAGCTACACGAGCGTCACCTTCGTGCTGATCTGTCTGAAGGGGGAGAGAAAGGAGAGGTGAATCCATTTAAAGAGGGGGAAACCTCGGCCTAAAGCTCTGACTTTTGTGCAGTTGTCACCAAATGCCAGGTCCTGCCCTTGGGTCACACCAGCCCCCTGCAGCGTTACAGGCTGGGGAAGAGCCGACGGAAACTGCCCTGCAGAAAAACAACTGACGGTGTTGGTGACAGC
>NW_010424407.1:3696-5365 GCF_000710305.1 Buceros rhinoceros silvestris
CCAGGACTGTGTTGTGGTCCCCATCCCTGGAGGGTTTTCCCAGCCGTGTGGAGGTGCTGCTGAGGGACAGGGGGCAGGGGGACCTGGCAGTGCTGGGGGAGCGGGTGGACTCGATGAGCTTCAAGCTCTTTCCCAACCGAAACGATTGTGTCTCTGAGGTGGGTTTTGTGCCATCGGCAGCTGGTTCTACAAGTACCTGATGGTCCTTTCAGGCCACGACAGCAGCAAACAGGGCGGCTATAAAGGAGCACACGCGAAAAAAAGGAGCTGAAAAACAATCCTGCAAACCCCGAGCATCTGCATATCCCTTGTGCCATCCCACGTGGAGCTGACGGGCTTCCTCGTACCATCGTCTCCTAAATGACCCAAAATCATTAATTAGGGACAATTTATAAATTAACCACGTACATTTACAGGGTAAAGGAGCCCCCCTACAGCTCTCCATCGGCTTTTTTGCCCTGGTTTCATTTTTTACGGGGGAAATATCCAACAATCCAGATGATAAAAACGCTTCCCTGTCCCTGTCGCTACATAACATTTAAAGTCGCGAAACGACAACGCTGTGATTCGCCTTCCAAAGCCAAATTTATTCAGGAGTTATTGGTCCTACACGCCGATCGCGCCAAGGGAGTTGTGGACACAAAGGAGTTCCAGGGGGGAAAAGAGAAGAGTTTGGTTTTTAAAGGTTTTAAATTAAAAAAGGTGCCATTTTAGCGGCAAAATAAACCCTCGGAAGTGAGCGCGAAGGGGGCGGGAGCAGCAAAAACGTGCAAAGAAAAGGAGGCTCAAAGGGCGAGAAGTTTCACCAGTTCATAGAGGACACAAGGGACCAAACCCCTCGGGAATTAATTCCTTTAATCCGTCTTCTTGTCAGGAACGTCCGTGGCTCTGGACGCGGCGATTCCGTTGGCGAGGCCGTTCCTTTCGAGCTGCAAAGAGACGAGAGCGCCATTAATGGGGCGTCAACAACGGGGGACATCGGCTCGAGAACCCCCCAGCCGGCTCGCAGGACACGTCCTTCTTACTTTAGAAGTTCCAGGTTCATCCTCCCCGTCTCTTTTCACAGCCAAAGGCACCCGCGGATCCCCAGCGCCGCCGCCCTGCCCTTCCGCCGTGGGATCTTCCACCGCTCTCTTGGGCCACACGCGCTTCACGAAGGGCGCGATGACGGGGTAGATGTAAGGCTCGAGGAACTTCTTGTAGACCCAGAGGAGGACGGGGATGACGATACAAGGGATGCACACCATGGTTCCGCCACCACGCTGGGGAGAGGGGGGGAAAAGAGTCACCCCGATGACTTAGGATGACGGCCACGAGGTAAGAAAAGTCTTAAGTGATGAATAAAAATGGGTCAAACTTAAAAAAATTATTTAATTAGGGATTAACCATTAAAACTTCAAACCCGCTGCGTGTTCCTCAACCTGGGAAACATTCTTGGCATTTTAACGCAACCGTAAAAAAAAGGGTCATTTTTGCTACTAACTCCTCAGTCCTTCAGAAAACAGATGTGGAACCTCTGAACTGGAGACTCCAGGAGTGAGGTCGCCTGTGAAGGCCCTTCGAAAAGACCCTTCGCTGCCAAAACACTGAATTTCGGGGGGTGATGCCCGTGTTTGACTCTGTCCCGAGTCAACGGTGATGGTGGAAACCGGGGAGAAAAAAAAGGACG
>NW_010424408.1:0-245 GCF_000710305.1 Buceros rhinoceros silvestris
AGCTGCCCAGGGGTTCCTGAAGGAACTGGGGTGGGGGTTGGACGCTTGTCCCCGGTCTGAGACCCAGGACAGCCGGATCCCTCCCGCTGGTTTCGGATCCAGGTGGATCCTCCGTAGCCAGGAGGAATCCTGGAGGTTTGGGCGGGAGTGTCACTGCGGCATTCGGGAGGAGGCCGAGGCTGCTGCTGGAGCGGGGGTCCGGGAGGACGCTGTGGGTCCGTCCTGCATGGTGGGCTGTGTCCCCG
>NW_010424409.1:0-1153 GCF_000710305.1 Buceros rhinoceros silvestris
CGCCCAAACCCAATGCCAACCCCATAAACCCCCCAGACGCCTCTGAATAATCAGCAAAATGTTTCTCTCCTCCATCTTTTTCAGGAGTAAAGGCAGAACGCCTCCTCCCTCCACTCCCTCCTCTCCCAGAGCAGCCCTTGGCTGCTGCTGGAGCGAAAAGCTCTACTTCGAGCACGAGCTCAACAACCAAAAAGGTTCAAACTGACAGAACTGAGCTGCTTGTCCTCAAGGTTGCCGCCTTCTCCTTTGCTCTGGGTGAAAACCTCTATAACGTGTTTGCAAGGCAGATCGTGGGCCACAGGAAACCATCCTGGACTGAAACCCCCTGAAAACGCAGGCAGGAGCCTCTGCCCTGCGGCTTCACCTCCCGCAGACCCCAGGCAGGCTCCTCCGTGGCCGACGGCCGCGGTTGAGCAACTACAAACAGCCCGTTCACTCAAGAAACCAACGACTTACCACTTCCCGGTGGCATTTCTTGATGTCTTCATCCTTCAGGGCTTCGTTCAGGTGGAGGCTGGAAGGAAAACCAGTATGATCAGGGAAGCGAAGAGCCCCAGGTCTCCCCTCCTCCCTGAGACGCGTGTGCTGCAAGAAGAGACGCGGCAGGACGTAAAGGACCACAGAGACACCCCGGGAAGGCCCGTTGCGGATGTCTGGGTGATTCGTTGGAGCAATCGGGTGTTGCTGAGGTTACAGAACGGCCGCAGAAGGCCGGTGGCGAGGGCGGGGAGGCCCCCAAAACGCACTCAGCAGCAGGGGAAGGAGCCCAGAGCTGCCCCCGGCAGCAGCCTGGGACAGGTTCGGAGCTGCGACGGGCACCTCTGGCCAGGTCAAGGCTTCCCCAGGGCTCAAGAACACGCCTGGGCAGGAGGATGGGCTCAGCCTTTATAGAGCCAGTGTTTGAGGGAGGAAAACGAAGAGGAGACCCCCTGTGCCCAGCCCCAGGAGGCAGCGGGGACATGCGGGAGGTCACAACCGGAGCCGGGACGCTGCCCCTCACCTGCCGTCGAGGGAATCCAAACTCTTCTCCTTGTGGGCTGCCTCCAGTTTGTCACGGCTGTGCATGGGCTCGGGGCTCTTCAGGGCAGTGGCTTTCTCATGCATGGGCTTGGCGCTGCGAGGAGAAGCCCGTTAGCCCCCGAGGGGGAGGGGA
>NW_010424409.1:1689-1954 GCF_000710305.1 Buceros rhinoceros silvestris
GGGAGGGTGCAGATTTGGGCCGGGGTCCACTCCTCCTCCGCAGCAGCAGCAGCAAAACACCCTTTTCCCTCCTCCCTCCCTGGCTCGCCCTCGTTAAAGCCTGTTACGCACTATCATTAGTTTTATCAGAGGCGCTTATCGGCCGCGGCAGGTGAAGCAAACACGCTCCCTGCGCCGCGCAGGGCAGGTTATCACCCGGCAGGCCACAAAGGTGACGCTTCTGACCTCAGCAAACCGCAACTGCCAAGCGGCTTCTGGCACCGGC
>NW_010424409.1:2235-2484 GCF_000710305.1 Buceros rhinoceros silvestris
AGCTGGGCTCAGCGGGCAGGGGGTGATGGCAGAGCACACTCGCCGCCTGCACCTCACTAAACACACCCCGCTCCCATCCTGAGCGGCTCATCCGAAGGGAAACCGAAACCCACCCAACTAACCCCCCTCAGACCCAGGGAGAGCCAGGACAGGGGGGCCGCACCCCAGCAGCCGCGACCGAACCGGGTGGGAGGTGACGCCGGCCCAGTGCGGCGGCCAGAGGCGCGGGGGACGCTCCCTCAAGACGCA
>NW_010424410.1:0-1162 GCF_000710305.1 Buceros rhinoceros silvestris
CGCTCAGGCTCCCGGGGCGTGCAAATTCTTTCCCTCTGTTGGATGGGGCTGTTTGCAGCCTGCGGGCTCACCTTTGCCCAGCTTCCGGGCAGGTTCCTGCTTATACAGTGGAGGATCTCTTTTAGCAGAGACTAATAAGGTTTGGTACACCTGGGTGAGGCATACCGAGCGACGGGAGACCGAGATCCTGCAAAAAGACGAGCTTAAAACCGTCTCTGGAGTTTGCTAAGCATTGTTTCTGCACAACTGGAAAACTGGGGCTGTGCATATGTTTGCATGAGCAGTCAACCACCTTCGGCTTATGATTCCAAGCGTTTCATGGGGAAAAAATCAGCACTTTTGTTCCAAGCAATTTTGTGGGAAAACTTGTTTGGAAAATCAGATTGTTCAGTCATCGTATTTATGCCACCGCAGCCGTCTGAGGTATGTGGAGCTGAGCAGGGACCCGATGTGGTGGTACCTGCTCCACTGGGGTTTACCCCCTCGTTCTGCCTTTGCTGAGCTGTGGAATCCACCCGGGAGGCAGAGCTGCAGGGCAGGAACTGCTGTCAGCGAGGAGGCTGGTGGGGAGACGGGACTGGCCCGCTTCAGGAGAAGCCGCCTCGTGTGTGCAGGGACTGGGGGTGTGAAAGGGGGCTCTAGGAGAGGAGCCTGTCAGGGCCCCAGCTCTGAGGTGAAGCACACAACTTCATCTACTCTGCTTAAACCCGAGGCATTTTTGCTTCAATCAAGCCTGGATTATTTATAAAGTTACTATGAAGCCCTCCCTGGGGGACCCTCTGTATCGTCTCGACAGTAAAGATTTTTTTTTCTTTTCCAAGAACAGGAGCAACTGATGACGGGCAGCGAGCGTGCAGGCTCTCAGTAACAAGTAGAAACTGCATTTCACAAGTAAATTCTTGTGATCTCTGCAGGGATTCAGTAGATTGGCATTTGATAGCAGCAAAAACCGTGTGGGGGGAAATCTGCTCTTGGATCTCCGCCCTGATATTTGCCATTAGGATACAGATAAATCTGGCCTCATCCAAAAGACCAATTCCCATGTGGAAAGCATGGAAGAGATCTTGGTGTTTGTAGTAAAACAACATTTTCCATTGAAGCAGACAGGGTGTTGCTGCATCCAATTGGAAAAAGCTGTTGTTGGTTTTTGTGGCAGGTGTAA
>NW_010424410.1:1272-13896 GCF_000710305.1 Buceros rhinoceros silvestris
TAACCTTTTTTTTTACTTGAAGAATTAAAGAGATTTAACGTGATTAGTACAAGATGGGCTCATGAGCTGCCCTTGTTGGCGACGGTAGCAAACAGAAAAGACGCAGCCAACAAGGCAGCCCGTTGTAGGCGCTCTGCGGTCACAGGAGATGTTTGTGCTCCGATCGCTCATAACGTAGCGTTTCCCTTGAGGTTGGCATTAGGGGTTAAAGGTTTTCAAGAGAAGCTTTTGTTTAAACATCTCTAAAGTTTCCAATAGAGGCCCCTTTGTTCGGTGGGAGCAGCGTGCCTGCCTTGTTAAAAACTCCCCGCACATGCGTCATGAAGAGGGCTGGAGTATGGAGGGGGAGATAAGTCCTGCTTGTGTCTACACACGCGTCTGAATTACAGGCAAGCCCAACCGTGGGTGAATAAATGGCATGTAGAAAAAACATGGGGGGGAAAAAAAAAGATCGAGTGATGCTTGCAAAGGAACTTATAAAATTCAGCTACTCGCCCAGAACCAGCCAGTCCCTCTTGTGCCAGATGTCACACGCGTCTCCTCCAGCTGTGCCAGCAGGCTGAGCAGCTCCTGCTACTTGTCATTACCTCTCAGTGACCGTGTTTGCTCTGCTTTGGGCCGGAACAGTAGCAAATTGTTCACTTGGGCTCTGTTAGCTGGAGGGAGCTCAGGCAGCTGCCTGTTGAGGATCCTGTGTCTGAAGCGTTTCTGGTTCTCAGGCAGCTTGTCCTTCCTGGTGGTTTTTGCTGGAGGCTGAATCTGTCTTCCTAGCCTTTGGCTGAGTCTCTGTCCACAAACTTCTCATCTCTCACCTTGCAAGCCCATGGCTGCGCACACGAATCCACACGCGAAGCCTGGTCCCTCTGGTGCCCATCAGGGAAGTCCATGGGGTCAGTTGTGGTCCCTTGCATAGTGGTGGCAGTAACCTGGTTTCTCTCCAGGCTGCAGCCATCCTGTCTCTGGGCTGTGTCGCGCTGCTTCCCTGATTGATTGCCAGTGCGTAAGTTTGGGAGTCTTTGAGTTGTGTGTGGACCCACAGGGGTCCATGGTCCACGGCAGGAATCAGTCGGAGCAGATCTGTTAGCAGTAGCGGTAACCCTCTATCCAAGAGTCTGTGTCTTGGCTGGAAAACTAGCCGGGTCCACAAGCTGAAAAAGATGGAGAACCCCTGCCTATGGCTACTCGCAGCTCCTACGCTTGCGGCTGGACTTGGATAGCTTCCGCAAAGTGTCACGTTAGACATCTCCCTCCTTCCTTTCCTTTTCTCACAGCATCTCCCTTTACCTTTAACAGCACCAGCCAGGACGAGGGTGACACAAAGAGTCTGCACTCCAATGCCAGGCAGCAATCCCACTGCCATTCCTCCATTTTGCTCTCCCTGTCGTGTGCTGAACCTCTTGTGTTAAGTTGTTGAGGCAGATGACGAGCAGAGAGCAGCTGCCCCTTGCCCAGGTTCCCTAAAGTGTGCCTGGGCATTCTCTCGTCTGTCTGAATTGTCCTTGTTTCACCCCGGCTGGGTCTGTGCCCTCAGTCTGGGGTGCAGGCGGCAGAACCAGCCCAGCTCCTGGCTCTGCCACAGGCTTCCCACAGTCTTGAGCAAGTGGCTTTAACCCTCCTGGTCTCTGGTTCCTCATGCCATGCTGTAGGACTCCTTGGAGAGCTCATGAGGCCTGAAAGCCTCAGTGAAGCTGCCTCAGACTGTTCGCTGATCTGTCCTGGAAGCCAAGACCTTGTGGGGACCTTTGACAAGAACTTGAAAATGCAACGGAATGAGATGATTTCAACTAGCTGCTCACAGATGGATCAGAAAGGGCTGATCTCACATAAGGCTGAGGTTGAGGTCAGGTGGTCCATGTGGCCTCAGACGCTGCTTCAACTCCCTGGGGAGGTCTCGCAGGAGGCTTTCACACAGCGTGTGTGTGTGCTGACGATGCTGCAGGATGATGACAGGATGATGCTGAGGCACAAGACTCCCTAAGGCACCTGCTCTTCAGTGTGGGCAGACATGAGGCTACAGGTCACTGTGATGCTGGGGGAAGGTCTTTTCTGGTGCCATCTCCTATGGGGTGATGGCATCCTGGTCGTGGAACAGCAGTTCTCCTGCTGTTCTTCTGTCAGAGGGACATGACAGCTGTTAAGTTAGGTGGGAGCAGCTTCCCACGCTACCTTTGCGGTTCTCCCTGTGGAAAGCGTCTAGACAAAGAATTCCACCAGTTTGCTTTTCTGTCCTGAGGAGGGCCAGAATGCCTCTGTGTGTTTGTCTGCAGCCGCCAGATGCTCCTTGCTTTCTGCTATTTCAATTAAACACACAGCAGGATGGGTAGGATGAAGGGGAGAGGCGCAAGAATATTCTCTTGGCATGTTTCCTTATGCCAACACATTGAGTCACGTCTCCAGAGTGAGAAATATGATATAAAGATTTAGAGAAGGAGGTCAGGCAATGAATGTATGATTGCAGAGCTGACATAGCGGGCACTCTCTGTGGTTGTCTGTGCTGTGTAAGCTCGTTGGAGGTCAGCTGGGGATATTAGTCCCAGCAGGTTTGGGAGACAGTCATCAGTCTCATTGCTTAGAGATACTGGCTTAGCTGCAGTTGACAGGAGCTCAGTTGACAAACTCTGCATCAGCCCAGGAGCTGCTTTGGGCCTTTTCTCTTTCCGTTGTGGTTGAACACGCATATTTCTGAGGAAAAAATTGTTCTCTAACACCTTCCTCCCAGAACAAGTACTTGGGCAATGGATTGCTGCCTCAGCTTCTGGATGGCCCAGACCTCCTTTCCTCCAAAGCTGAAGTGTCTTGGCTCAGTTCAGCTGTCCAGGGGCCCATTTGCAGAAGAGTGTTTGCTTTCTAAAGAGAGTCAGTAAGGTGGGTCTTTTCCCTGTTGATCACCTTTCATCAAAATCTCAAAGTATTCCAAGATCCACCCCTGTTTTGCTTAAAAATACCATTTGGGAGCAGGACTGAGTTTGCCTGTTGTGCAGCTGAGGGGTTAAGTGCAGCCTAAGGTCTTGAGTGGGACACAGAGGAACAGAGAAATGCCACCAGCAGTCCTGAAACAGGAGCCATCTCTTGACATGATTAGTTGAACAAGCAGAATTGGCTGACTGTGTTTTCCTCTTGACCGGATCTTTAACACCCGCTTCAAAGGCCGTGTTTGATTTGCAAGTGAATATGGCATTTCTTCTTGCCAGCTGCCCAGGTGCAGCGTGTTTCGGTGCAGAGGTTGGCTAGGAAAAGGCTTTCCTCCTAGCGGAGCTGCAGAGCATTGGGAGGTCTTTTAGAGATAGATGGGTGGCAGAGAATGACACCCTGTGCTATCGTGAAGAACATCTAAAGAGGGATGCTACAGCATTTCCCTCCCAAGGTGACTTCAGATGTCATCTCATGGTATGAGCCTGCCAGGACTCGTATGGTGTTAAGTCCGTGAGCTGTGAGACAAAGATGTCTGTCACTCAGCCTGCAAACGGACCTGGACAAGAAACCTGCCTTCCTTCTTCTCTCCCTGCGAGAGCAGGGGTGGGCCCCATGAAGTGGGGAATTTGCCTTTTGAGGGAGCAGGGGGAGAGAAAGAGAAGTCCCTTCTGCATCCAGCAAGGTTTTTCTCTTAGAGCAGTCCTGCTTATTCGCTCCTGTGGGGGTTGGAGCCATGATGTGCAGTTCAAGAAATACAGCCTTGTTTTCCAAACAACGTGTCCTTCCAGGTGGCACTTGGCCCAGTAAAGCTGCCGTAGCATTATAACCAGAGCGTGCTGCAGTGTCCTAGAAAGCCTGCTCCTGTTCTCCCACATGTGTGTGTGTTTGGGAAGAACTAAGGACACATCAGCCCTTTAAAGGGGTGGGGGGTGGTGGAGCAGGGAAGTATTTTGGGCTGGAAATTCATGCCATTTCCCTGGGCTCGATGTGCTTGTGCTCCCTGACTCCTCCACACTCTGCAAACTGCATTGCTGTCCTCTGTCGAGGGATTTGCAACTCATCATGCAGCTGCTGCAGAGCATGAGCACTGAGATGCTGGTGCTGGGACTGAGTGCAAGGTCAGCGCTGCCTGTAGGATGGTGCTGAGGGTGGGTTCAGGGCTCACAGCCAGCAGAGGCACTGCTGAGACCCCGGTACCTGCAGGCAGCGAGAACCTTGAGACTGTGGATTGTGTTGGGAGAAACCAACCTTTGGGCAACCCTCTAGGAGAGGGTGGATCCAGCTTTAGGGCTGTCCTGAGCCTCATCCGTTCACATGGCTTGAAGATCTTGCAAATATATGGACCATGTGCCAGCAGTCCATTGGGGTTTCCACAGCAAAATCTGACATCAAGAAGTGCCTCCAGGTTGATGTAAGTTGTCTGCATCTCTCCAGGTAGCTCTGGTTGCTTCATTGTCCCCTGTGTCTGGGGCAAGACATGCTTCAGTTAACCTCTCTTGGTCCCACGTGCACTTTTTGGGCAGCCTTTCTCTCGGGCGTGGATCTGAAGGATGACTTGCTGTCCTGCTGAGGTTGTGAAAATTTGTCTCCCAACCCTCCAGCCTGAGGCCAGCTCTTGCTGTCATCCTGGCAGGGCTCTGATGTCTTAAGGACAAGGAGTCTGTGTCCAGGCTCCTCAGCATATTTTGGGTTTTGAGGTTTTTTGCCACTTTTATCAAATAACACTGATGCGGAAGCTGAGTTACAGCCTGCCAAAACTGCCTGCTTGGCTCTCCACAGAGAAGAGCCCTGCAGAACAAAACAGGGACGTGGAGATGCAGGCAAGGTGGGTGAGTCTCGGGAACACCACATCTAGGGCTGCTCTACCATCGGCCAAGGTTTCCAGCACAGAAATATGTGCTATTAGCCAGCAGTGCATGTGGCATCAGAGCCGTGCACCCCTGCCATGATGCCCGGGCGTGCTGCACGGGACAGCTCTCCGCCTTTGCTTGGGTTGGATGACAGCGTGCTCGGTCAGAAGCTCCCGGCTGCTCCCCGCTTCTTGTGATGCACGGTGATTTCTTGTCCTGGCTTCTCGTGGGATCTGGAGCCAGGGCAGGGCTGCTGCTGCTCCCACACTGTGCCAAAGGTCTGCCAAGCCCAGGCAGGTGAGTGGAGTTGTGTGGTTTTTGCCATAAACATCAATCTCAGCTAAAGGCTGATGTGCCCAGATGTATGAGATTTTGCATGTGGTCATACCCGAGACCTGACTCGTAACTCCGTAGCTGCAGTCCATAACCTGCTTTCCTTCTTGTGACAGTGTGGTTGGGGCTTTTCCTGGGCAGCGAATGCACCGCTTCTTTCTCCATCTGCTTCATCCCCTCTACAATTCAATATATAAAGCCCCCACCCCTGTAACAACAAGGGGGTAGGGAGCCAGCTGCACCCCCCACCCTGCTCCCTGCTATGCCCTGGTGCTTTGGGCTTGCCCAAGGGAGCGTACACCCAGGTCCGACCCGCACAAATGCGCCAGAAGGGGAATATTCAGAGCGTTTCTGTTAACCTGTAGCCAGGAGGGAGCTGCCAAGGAGGCCGCGCTGAAACCCGAAGCGGCTGTTTTTCCTGAGACTCAGCACTTGGCAGGGAGAGCAGACGGACAAGTGGTGGAGCGGGGAGGGATGCAAGTGCCCTGGGAGGCAGCACTGCTGGTGGAAGTGCCCAGGGAAGGTGCCTGGGGAAGGCGTGCTGGCTTACCTGTTTGCCTGAGGGGATTCATCTCCGTGTCCTCCTTGTCCAAGATCACAAGGAGAGTCAAGAGGAGGCTGGGGTCATTGCTGAGCTTTCTGTCCTTATGTGCGGCTCTTCCCTTGGTCACCCTCTTTACACCATGGACTGAGCATCTCCTTCAGCAGAGGCAAGCAATGGCTGGTTTTCCCCTTGTGCTCCTCGGGAAGGTCAGGAGATAGTCCAAGTGTGCCTCTCGGCTCTGCTGCTGTGGGGTTTGTCTGAGCCAGCCCAGCTGTCAGCGCTTGCCCCACCTGCACCTTTTTTCCTTTATAGCTCAGCGTTATCTCAAGGTCTGTGGCGTTGCAGCCGGCGCTGTGTTTGCCTTGCCTTGCAGCACCTGCCTGCCAGCTGGTCGCTTCCCACCCATCTCCCTCCTGCTCCTGTTTGGTAGCAGGGGGCTCGGGGTGGGGTGGGAGCCCTCAGAGTGTGAGGAACCCCTCCACAGGGCTGCAAGTCAACCCCAGTGCTGCCAGCCCCATGGGAGTGAGGACAGTGGGTAGCAGGGAAGTTGCCCAGTGCAGGGTGGTGGGGGAGATACTGGGGGGTGTCTGTCCCATCACCTTTGCTTTCCCGTCCCCATCAGCCTTGCTGCTGGGGCAGGGCTGGGCATTATGTTGAATCAGGGACTGGGGCACTGTCCCAGCCTGGGTCTCCGCTGCCAGGACTGGTGCTGGATGCAGGGCTGAGCCGCCGTGCCCTGCCCTGTCCTGGCAGCATCAACCTCTCCAGCTGTGGGGAGTGCCAAGACTTCATCCAAAGCTCAGATGCTGTTAAAAATAGATCAGTTGTGAACTGGTTTTCTCCTCCCTGGTTCCTGGCCCAAGAGCTCATTCCTCTGGGCTGGCTTTGAAGCTCTCTGGATGCTGTGAGACGCAGGCTGCGTGCCAGCCTGCCATTGCAGAGAGGCTTGGAGAGCGGAGAGCTGCAGGAACGTTATCGGTGGCATAGCTGTCCCTGAAATATGTAGTGGTTAGTGAGTGCTTTCCGAAAAAACCAAAAGCATTGCTGGAAAAAAAGAATCTGCTAAACAAATGGGGAAAGGAAGCTGGGACAGGAGGGGCTGTTTGCTCCTCTGCTTGCACATGGTGCTCGTGTGAGGACACGGACACCCAGCCACAAAGCGATGCTCGTCTCAGCCCCGTGGCTTCCCAGAAAAAGCCTGCCAAGCTGTAGCCTCCCCTCAGCCTTGCAGCCTGGAGCGATCCTGCCAGCCCCTCTGGAGCAGGCCTCTCCAGGAGCTCCCCACGCCTGCTGCAGAGCCCCCACGTTCCAGGCTGGCTGGGCTGCGCACGTGCCTCGGGAAAAGGCCAAGTCTCTCTCTTTGGGAGTGGTATTCTGGTTCCCACTTTCCTCTTGTAGCCCTTTTCTGTCCTAATTCTTCAGTCTCATTTTTCAGGTGTGAACACTGAGTCTGGAGGCAATTTTAAGGTGCATCTGTGAAACCTATTATCAGCATCCCTGCTATCAAATACAGGAGGTTCAGGGCTGCGCGTGACCATGAGCAATTTAACGGCAGCCCTGGTGATGAATTACAGCTGAGACCTCCTGGGGCTAAATAAATATCGGCCGATAAGTACCGATAAAATGAATTTCCCTGTGCTTTCTTTAAAAGCACCTTTCCAGTATCTGTGCCTGGTTTCGAGGCTGCATGTCTCCCAGGGGAAGCCTCATTGACTGTGGCATTTCCCTTACGAGCTCCTTGGGTTTCCAACTAGAGCTGGAATAAAAATAAACCAAATAAATCTGTGTCCCTGCAGGTGCCAGGGCAGGCCAACACAGAGGTGAGCAGGGAGGGAGACTAGTGATGAGCTGAGGTTTTGGGTGACCTCTCTAAATACGTTTTCCCTCAAGTATCCCACCTCAAATGGATGAAAAAGCTGTCAGGGTGCAGAGCATCTCTTGGAAAAGCCAGCAAGATGGGGAGAGCTGCAGAGCCCTGGTGACAGAGCCGTGGGGTCCCGGGGGTGATGTGAAGGAGAGCAGCAGGTTGGCAGTGCGTCACTCAGCACCCTGCCCGGGGGGGTGCGAGTCTGGCTACACAGGCACCGTTACACCCTGTGGCTGTGGAACTTCTGCTTTCGGCTCTCCAAAGGGAGTTTGGAAGAAGGCAGAGAATAAATTTATCGAGCTTCTTGAAGAAGCAGTCTTTGCCAGTGACTTTGAGAGACTTGTGAGCAGGTTTCGTCTGTGCTGGTGTTTCATCTAGGGGGCTTCTCTTCCCGTGTGGAGGCAGTGACAGGAGGGCCAGTGCTGCGTGTCCCCTCCGGGTGCAGCTTTCCCACTCTCTGCCTGGCTGTGGAGAGCAGCCACACCGCCAGTGAAAAAGCATTTGGCTGAACATCCCATCCGCCTGGTTTGCAAGTGAAAATAAGGCTTGTCCTTTGGCCAGCTCCACCCAGAGCAGAAAATCAGACCCTTTGGCAGATTGTTGCTGCTGAATGAAATTTAGCTGTGCTGAGACTGCCAGTCGTTGAATGGGAAAAGTCCCACACGGGTTCATGGGGACGGACCTGTCAAAACTGCTGCGGCTCAGGGATTTTGGCACTGCCCTGACACCCACCACAGGCGAGCGTGGCCCTGCGGCTCAGCCCACCCTCAGCACTGATTGCATGGCATCTTCTCTCCACAGCAAGTCCCCCCAGCCCTGGAACCGTGTGGTCTCGCAGAGCCATGATGAAGCTCCTGCCTGTTGCCCCTCTCCTGCTTCTCCTGACAGCGCTGGAAGCCAGACCAAAACCTGCAGGTGAGCGCTGGCCGGTGGGGATTGCCTGGAGGAGAGAGAAACAAGTGTGTGAGGGCAGGGAAGCCCTTGGAGGACAGCTTGCTGCTCGAGGTAGGGGGACCTGATGCCTCATCTTTGGAGGCATCCCCAGGAGGATGGAGGATCCCCCCAGCATGCGACCTGAACTTTCTAGTGCTGTCCAGGGGGGTGGGAGCCCAAGCTTGGCCCCAGCATGGTGGGTCTGGTGCCACTTGCTCTGGGCACAGCCCAGCTCAGGACTTGTCACCCTCCTGCCCGTGGGCCCCAACCTCATTAGGAGGCATGAGGGAACCATCTCCCTGCACAGGTCTTCTGATAAGGGGGGGTGGGGGACAAAGCGAACCCAGGGGCACCAGCCTCTCTCCTTTCTGGGCAGAGGGAGTTAAATCAATTCCAGTTTAAAACCAGTAAGGGCACCTAACGAGAAAAGAGAAAGGAGCTGGGTATGTCTCAGAGACCTTCAGAGCAGTTGAGATGACAGCGCAGGTCTGGGCATCATCCCAAGGGGGCTCAAAGTGTTTGTTTATCATTAGGGCCAAATTTTCCCAGGCTTGGGTACACATAAGCCAAGCAAAATATGTTCATTGGCACCTCACTTGCTAAACACTCTTCCAGTTTGCACTGGAAGTAGCACCCATATGTCTGAGAGAGGCTCTTTGGCTTGATCCCTGCCATGTGCGTGCCCTGAGCTGTGCTTTTTACTGCCTCATTTTCTGCCCCAAAAAAAGCCAACAACAAAGCGAGCTCTTGTTTCAGGCAGAAACTGGCAAAATGCAGTAAAAACTGGGGGAGGCTGGAGCTGCGGGGGAACAGGAGAGTTGCCCAAAGCAGTATTGTCGTGCTTGGCACCGCAGCAGCAGGAGCCCTTGTGGTGCTGAGGTCTGGAGCAGGAGCTGCAGCTCACAGCACAAAGCACTGGACTGTTTTATACCCTAATGCTCTGGTTTGCTGCAGAGATGAAGGCACCGCTGCCCAGACCCGTGCCTAAACCTTGCCAGGGTAGATGCTGACAGACTGAGAGGCGTTTCTGCAGCCCCCGGGGCTGTCAGCTGTGGAAATGCAGGGAGCAGGAGCTGGGTCTGGCTGCAGGGACAGCGTTGGGAAGGAGGGGACACTGCCGGTGTCCCGCAGCCCCACGGTCAGGGCATGTCTCCCCAGCCTGTCATCCCCACTCCCGCTCTGTCAGCACCCTCCATGGGTTTATTTGACAGTGGGAAGATACTGGACTTTGGGGGCTTCCCAGACCTGCCCTCTCCATCCCCCACCGAGTGCCTCTCCAGCCACCCGGCAGGGATGTCTCTGCTCCCAGCCCTGCTCCCCACAGGCGGCCACAAAGCTGAACCATCTCTTTGCCCCCTTCCAGCCCTGAAGTGTAGGACGGGTCCCCTGGACATCGTGTTTGTGATCGACAGCTCCCGCAGCGTACGCCCCTTTGAGTTTGAGACCATGAGGCGGTTCATGATGGACATCATCAGCAACCTGGACGTGGGCCCCAACGCCACACGGGTGGGGGTGATCCAGTACTCCAGCCAGGTGCAGAACATCTTCTCCCTCAAGACCTTTTTCACGCGGGCAGACATGGAGAAGGCCATCAACAGCATCATCCCACTGGCCCAGGGCACCATGACGGGGCTGGCCATTCAGTATGCCATGAACGTGGCCTTCACCACGCAGGAGGGTGCACGCCCTCTGCACAAGAAGGTTCCCCGCATTGCCATCATCGTGACGGACGGACGGCCCCAGGACCGTGTCACCGAAGTGGCCACCCAGGCGCGGAACGCTGGCATTGAGATCTATGCTGTGGGCATCCAGCGAGCAGACATGAACTCGCTGCGGGCCATGGCCTCGCCACCACTGGAGGAGCACGTCTTTCTGGTGGAGTCCTTCGAGCTCATCCAGCAGTTCGGGAAGCAGTTCCAGGACAAGCTCTGTGGTGGGTGAGAGCCGCGGCTGTGGGGTGGCAGGGATGGCCCTGCTGCCTGCTCCTCGTCCAGGCTAGAAGATCACCTTCGGAGGGCTGCTTGGGGTGGCTGCCCTTGCTAGGAGCTGCGGGACAGGGAAGTAACCTCCCTGATGGGGTGCTGGGACAGGTGGCCGTTCCCCTTGTTCACCTTTCCTCTGCTGGGGTGAGGAAAGGACAGCTTTAGAGGCACTGCAAGGAAGGGCTTTTCTTCACCCAAGCTCTTCCCCAAGCCACCGTGATGGGAATATTAAAGAGCGAGAAATGTGGAGCTGGTTGCCCTGGACGTGACAGGGGTGGGTGACATGTCCTGTGCACGTTTTGATGTGGCTCTAGCAGGGTCTTCTACACAGACACGTGTGTGGCATCTGCTGCATTTGTGTTTAATAAAACCTTGGCCACGTGGCCACGCGGTGCTGCTCTGCAGCATCTGACCAGCCTTGGCTGGGAGCGGGGAGGCTGGTTCACACCATGGCCACACTGGCACAGAGCAGAAGCTTACAGACTGGGACCTGTCTGTCCCCACCCATGCTGGCAGGCTTTGCCAGAGACCTGGCACTGCAGCAGGCTGGCAACACCTTGCTCACATGCTTCAGCATCTCTGAAAGGGCAGAAGGCAGCTGACAGCCTTGTTCCGGCAGCATTTCCTATCCAGGGGCACGTGCATGCAGGGTGGTGTCAGTGCCACGGTGAGTCCCTGCTTGCCGGGGCAGGGGCTGGGGGGTGACCAGGTATTGCCCCCAGGGCCCTGGTGCCTTCCTGTGCCTGATGCCTCTGCTTACAACGCCCTGCCCGTCACCCGCCTGCCCCGGTGCCCACTTCCCAGCCGGCTCGGCAGGCTCCTGCCCTCAGACAGGCAGAACTGGCTCCTTCGGCGCACTCCTGCTGAGCTCAAGCTTTTGCTTACTCAGCTCAAGCTGTCGACAGAATCAATTAATCCTGAGTGCTCAGGCAGGTCAGAAAGCTGAGGATCGGAAACCTGCCCCGCTCAGCATCCGTGGCTGTGCCCGGGAAATCAGTGGGTGAGCGCTGGGACTGGAAGGGCTGGAGCTGTGTGGGTCATCCCAGTGGCTGCGGCTGCAGGGACAGGGCACATGCTGGAGATGTCCTGCATGCCCGTGGGCCACTCTGGTACCTGTTCTGTCTTTCAGGAGTGGACAAGTGCATGGAGCAGGAGCACGGCTGCCAGCACAGCTGCGTCAGCACCCCCAGCTCCTTCTACTGTGAATGCAACCCGGGCTACAGGCTCAACGTGGATGGGAAGACCTGTTCCTGTAAGAACTCTTTTTTTTTTTCATCCTGTCACAGAGGGCTTGTAGTTACAGGTCTCACGGAGGGAAGCTGAAGTAGCAGAGGACCCAGCAGGGCCAGCAGCAGCCTGGGTGCTCCATTCACTGGGCGTGCAGCCTCCTGTGTCTCCTCAGGATGGCACTCAGCATTGCTAAATCCTGGTCAGCTCTCTGGGATGGGACACTTCAGGCTCATGTGGGCTTGGCCAATGGTCACTTGAAGGGGTTCCAGGCAGTGGGTACCAAAAGATGCATGTCCCAGCCCAGGCGCACAGGGTTTTCACCCTGTATGTTGAGCTCGAAGCTCTATTAGTTGGTTTTAGCCAACATCAGGACTTTTTCTTCTTGTCTCATGGAGCTAGTTGCTGCTTCAAAGCCCTGGAGCAGTCCCTGCTTGGCCGCCCCAGGGAGGCCGGGACAGGAGGGTGATGGGCGTCCTGTTCCCCACAGCCATCGATGCTTGTGCAGATGGGAGACACGGCTGTCAGCACCAGTGTGTTAGTGCTCGTGGGTCATACTCGTGCCACTGCCGCGCCGGTTACTACCTCAACCAGGACAGGAGGAGCTGCTCTAGTAAGGGTCCCTCTCCTTTCCTGTCCCTTCTTCATTTGCTTCTTGCGCTCCCTCTCCTTCTTCTGTCTTTCCCTTTCTGCCCACCCCTCTCTTACTACCTCAACCAGGACAGGAGGAGCTGCTCTAGTAAGGGTCCCTCTCCTTTCCTGTCCCTTCTTCATTTGCTTCTTGCGCTCCCTCTCCTTCTTCTGTCTTTCCCTTTCTGCCCACCCCTCTCCTTCTCCCTTCTCTCACCAGTGATCGATTACTGCAGCTTCGGAAACCACAGCTGCCAGCACGAGTGCGTGAGCATCCCCAACGGGCACTACTGCCGCTGCCGCAGCGGCTTCACACTGCAGGCCGACCGCAGGTCCTGCCGGGGG
>NW_010424410.1:14054-16023 GCF_000710305.1 Buceros rhinoceros silvestris
GGCGCAGCATTGCCACACAGCCCCTCACGTCCAGCCTGGTCCCCAGAGAAGGGCTGTTCCCAGACCACCCTGCCTGGGCGGGGGTAACCCTGTGCCTCTGGCTTGTCTTCCAGCCACTGATCTCTGCAACGGGGTGGATCACGGCTGCGAGTTCAAGTGCGTCAGCATGGAGGGCTCCTACCGCTGCGTGTGCCCCGAGGGCCAGCAACTCCAGGCTGACGGCAAAGCGTGCAGCAGTGAGTACCAGGACGTGGCTCTTGGAGTCCTCCTCATCTGGGCTCTGCGCTCCTGGCGAGGGCTTACCTGAAACCAGGCTGGGGGTCTAAGTGGGACTTTGTCTGAGCTCTGTTGGAAGGAGGGAGGAGATCTGGCTGGGCTTTGGGGAGTGCCGCGGCTGCTGCGGGGATGGACGCGGGCTTGTGTCCTCAGAGACATGGCTCAGAAGATGCAACAGAAGCTTTGAGGAAAGTTTCAGGAAAATAGAGACCTAGGGAAGACTTTCAGGGGACACTGGGGTGGCAGTGGAGGTTTTGGGGCTGAGACCCCTGGGCAAGCTTTGCCCCATTTCCCAGCCTCACCCAGGGAGGGCCCAGATCCGGGGGAGTCCACACAGCGTCTTGAAACCCATCAGCTCTGCCCCAGCTGTAGGCATCTTCACCCCGATGGTGCCACTGGCCAGGCTGGTCCCTTCTCACCTTCCCCCTGTGCCTACAGAGTGCGGGGCTGGGCACATTGACCTGGTGATGGTGATCGATGGCTCCAAGAGTGTCCGGCCCCAAAACTTTGAGCTGGTGAAGCAGTTTGTGAACCACATCGTGGACCTGCTGGAGGTGTCCCCCCACGGCACGCGGGTGGGGCTGGTGCAGTACTCCAGCCGCGTGCGCACCGAGTTCCCCCTCAACAAGTACCACAGTGCGGACGAGATCAAGAAGGCGGTGATGGATGTGGAGTATATGGAGAAAGGCACCATGACGGGCCTTGCCCTCAAACACATGGTGGAGCACAGCTTCTCCGAGCTGGAAGGTGCCAGGCCTCTCTCCCACAACGTACCCAGAATCGGGCTCGTTTTCACAGATGGGCGCTCCCAAGATGACATCTCTGAATGGGCCAGGAGAGCAAAGGAGTCAGGTGCGAGGGGCTGGGGACTCCCAAACTGCAGTGCTTTGGGCATCCCAGGATGATTCCCGGGATGGTTGACTCTGGGGGAGGCTGCAGCATCCAGCCTTGGGGAGCTGCATCGCCTGGGTCTGCCTGGGCAGACGTGCCTCTGCTGCGGTCACAGCATCCTTCAGGCAGCAGGCTGCACCCTGGCAGGGGTGCTGCGCTCCTGCCCTGGATTGGGGAAGCCTGGGGAAAATCCTGCATCCTCGGCTTTGCTCCCTCTGGGCTTGGGGCTGTGGTGTGGGATGGCCAACGCAGTGCTCAGGATCCATCCGTGCCACGCAGGGATCGTCATGTTTGCCGTGGGTGTGGGCAAGGCTGTGGAAGAGGAGCTGAGAGCGATCGCCTCTGAGCCAGTGGAGCAGCACTTCTCCTACTCCGTGGATTTCACCACCATGACCCACCTCGTGGAGAATTTCAAGCTGAACATCTGCCCAGGTGAGTGCCCCCAGTACAGACAGCTCTGAGCTGGAGGGAGTCCTCCTCTCCCTGCAGGGCTGGTTTGTGTGTGTCTGCCACCCTGTATCTCGTGTCCCAGGGTGTCTCTGGATCTCATCAAGCTGTTGTGGGTATAGAGGTGGGTCTCAGGGACACATTTGGAAGAGGAGGAGGTAGAGCTGGGGATTTACTGTAAAAGGGATGGTATATGAGCATCCACTCTGGTGCTGTTGCTTGGGCAGAGGCTGGGGTCTCACCCTGCTTTGAGGGACAGTGTCCTGGCTCTGAGGGTGGCCCACCTCCTCATCCAGACCTGCACTTCTATTGGTTCTGGAAACAGAAGGTCCATGCTGGGTTATTGTGGGGTTCT
>NW_010424411.1:0-379 GCF_000710305.1 Buceros rhinoceros silvestris
TAAGAAGGCAGGCGACGGCGATGAAGGTCCGCGATGCCCTGAGGGGGCGGGGGCCATAGGCCGTGTTGGTGGCCACCCCGATGGTGGCCCCCAGCAGCACGCAGCTGCGGTACAGGCAGCCCCCCCAGATGTCCAGCAGCGAGTTGAAGATGTTGAAGTGTTGCAGGTCCTGCAGGACATCCCGGCCACCCCGGCCATGGGTGTACAGCAGCGTGGTGACCACCACATCGGCCCCGCTGAGCGCCAGCGTGCTGGCCACCGCCTTCCAGGCGCGCATCCTCGCTGACAGGCTGGGGGGGTTCTCTGAGGCCCTAGCACGGGGAGGATGTGGTCATGTCGGCCTCTGCTGTGGGGGGAGGAGGGAGAGGTAAGGTGGGTA
>NW_010424411.1:433-1990 GCF_000710305.1 Buceros rhinoceros silvestris
AGTGACAGGCTGGGGGGGTTCTCTGAGGCCCTAGCACGGGGAGGATGTGGTCATGTCGGCCTCTGCTGTGGGGTGAGAAGAGAGAGATAAGGTGGTTATTCACCCTGATGGGGTGGTAGGGAACAGGAAGCAGGATGGGGGACAACCATGCCAGCTCCCCACCAGCCCATCCTGACCCCAGACACCACTATCCCCTCCTTTCTGCCCTTCCCTCTCCTGCTGCACACGCTCCAAAATATTTCACAAAATGAGAAACACAAAGGATGATAAACTTCCCTCCAGATGCCTCCACCCATCCTGAACCCCACGGCAGAAATCTGCACATCTCGGTGGGAATCTTATCCCTGCTTCCTGTGGTGGCTGCGGGGCCAGTGGGGAGGTCCCCGGCAGCTGGGTGATGCTGGGACATCTGTGCAGACCACGTGTCCTGCACTGTGGAGCCATGCAGGTGATAAACTCGGACATCGGTGACCCGAGAGTCCCTCCCCACCTTTCCCTGGACAAAGCTGAAACTGAGCGCTCAATGGAGACCATCTGAAAGCAGAAGGGAGAGCAGCTCGGCTTCGTAAGGGACCCCCCCATCAAAGAAAGAGTAAATCCCAGGTACAGCAGCCTGTCACACCTTGCTGTCCCTCCTGAATATTAATTTGGGGTAACCCACTAAACCCGCCGCGCTGTCAGCGTGCAATTCAGCAACACAGCAAAAACCCCACGAGAAAGTAAAACGGGGTTGGAAATCCACAGCTGCGTCCCGTGGGAGAGGGAGGAAGGGACCCCCCCATCAAAGAAAGAGTAAATCCCAGGTACAGCAGCCTGTCACACCTTGCTGTCCCTCCTGAATATTAATTTGGGGTAACCCACTAAACCCGCCGCGCTGTCAGCGTGCAATTCAGCAACACAGCAAAAACCCCACGAGAAAGTAAAACGGGGTTGGAAATCCACAGCTGCGTCCCGTGGGAGAGGGAGGCTCCGGGGTGGGACGCTGCTGTCGCTGTCGCGTGTGGGCCTGACTGGCGGCAATGATGGTGGAGCTGCAGCTGAGCTGACACAGAACAGGGCAAAAAGCTCAAATCATTTAAACCGGGTGAGCTGCTCACCTGCACCGTGCCCAGAGGTGCCGTGTGCCCGCACGAGGGAAGCGCCCGATCCTCAGATTTGTGCTGGCCAAGCAGCTCATGACGGCGCACGGCACGGAGGATGTATGTCCGTCCATCGGCCACGCTCTGGCCTGCGTGACCGCAGCCGCCTCCGCAGCCCCCCAACAGCCAACCCCGGGGAAAAGGGCAGACCTTGGCACCGGCCAAGCAGCACCCCTGGGCCAGAGCAGCGCGGTGGGCGGGCAGCTGGGGTAAAAAGGTAAAAAGTGGAGGGAAAGGGGGCAGAAGCTGCAGTCTGAGGAGACAGAGCAGAGCAGCGGTGTCAGGGAGGAGCTGGACACGCTTCCCAGGGTGCTCGCTGCTGCCATCCGCTGCAAAGCTGCGCGGATCCGGCCCGGCGGAGCAGGAGGTGAAGGAGGAGGAGGAGGAGATGAAGGAGGAGGAGGAGAAGGAGGCGGCG
>NW_010424412.1:0-362 GCF_000710305.1 Buceros rhinoceros silvestris
GCCGTGGAGGTGCGGGGCCGGCTCCCGCCCGCGCTTATCTCTCCCAGCTGATGGCAGCCTGCGTGCATATCAGTGCACTTGCTCTTCCCCATCCATTCCTTACCGCCCCCGCTCTCCAGCACGGTAGGAAATCGAGAATGAATGAGCTTGAATTGCCTTTGTACTTCAAGACGGTAGCTGCGGATCAGAAAGCAAAAACACCCAAACCAAAAAGTTTATGAGCCCAGATTCCAGATAGTCTACAAAAGAATGATCGTTGCGCGTCGTTGTGCTAAATTTGTTACAAGGTAGGGCTTGTGGGCCTTGTATTTTCCTTAAATGAAGGTTCTCTGGTAAAGCTTGCGAAGGCACTGTTTGTTTTC
>NW_010424413.1:0-1034 GCF_000710305.1 Buceros rhinoceros silvestris
AGCTGAGGGACCTGGGAGGGCTTGAGCCTGGAGAAAAGGAGTCTCTGGGGAAACCTTATCGCTCTCTACAGCTCCCTGACAGGAGGCTGTGGGGGGGGGGGGGTCGGTCTCTTCTCCCATGTTATGGGAGACTCCAGAGATAGAGCTGTGGCCATGGGAGCGATCCAGCCTGGATTCCCGCACGGCCCCTCTGCGCTGCCGAGGTACAAGGCAGACTGAGAACAGATTCTCGGGTGGTGCCTGGCGGTGTGTGTCGTTTAGGTGAGGCCCTGGAGAAGCACCAGGTTGGTTTTTCAGTCCCTCTTTGGGCTTTTTGAGAGGGATGGTGCAGGCTGGCAGCATTTCTACCTTTGAGCCTGTGGGAAGTGGGGTGAGGAGCCTGAGCGTCACGCTCACGCTGGCACATGGCAGCGTGATGTTAGCAGTGACATGGACAAGAGGATTTATAAGTCCTCCCCAAACAAAACCAAAGGAAACAGGGGGAACGGTTGGACTCGATGATCTGAAAGGTCTCTTCCAGGCAGATGATTCTGGGATTCTGTGAAATGGAAGAAAGAAGCAAACCAGAACACACAAACAAAAAAAGTCCCTGCATTAAACAAACTGGTTTGTGGCTGCAGAATGAAATCTCCCTTTGATGACTTGTTAATGCTTCTGCATCATGTGTTTGAATTAGAATTGTCAGTATCACATTAAAAATGCCTGTTTGAAAAAATGATTGTTTTTCAAAGCATTTCATACTGGGTATTTTCTGAAACTTTTTCCTTTGTTTTCTCTCTTTCACTGAACTTTTGCAGATACAATCCACATGTCAGAATAGTTTCTATAACTTGACTGCCCTCTCAAAAATGTGTGCAATAAAAAAAAAACACTAACAACCCTATTAAAAATCACAATAAAACCACCCCAGATGTTCTGAGTGTGGTACTTTAAAGTTTTAAGATGTAATATAATAAATAAACAGGTATTTATTTTTAGTATTTATATTTAATTCCCTCCAGGACTCCCGTTCTTGGCAGGGCCCGGCGCCTCCC
>NW_010424413.1:1915-2423 GCF_000710305.1 Buceros rhinoceros silvestris
GCACAGGCAAATTTTCCCGGCAAAATCACTGAGTTCTGGGGCGCGTCGTGTCATCGGTCTCTTAAGTACAGTTTTAACATCGCAGCGATAAGCCAGCTGAGTCTAGTCGGGGTTTTTTTGCGTTTGCACTGTTCATCAAGATACTAGAACTTCTGTTCAGGCCACAGAGACAAGATTAAGGAAAAGCAAAAAAAGGGAAAGCTGCGCTATTGCTGTCCATTTAGTACTATTCTGTTTGGATTTGTTTATTCTACCCTCTGCCTCGGAGTCCTGTGTCCTGTGCACAAGTTTTTGCCTTAAACTCTGGAGTCGAAGCAGTTCTCCAGTCTCTGGTTCCAGAAGAAATGAGTGTTCTTAATATAAGGAGACTGAGGATAAAATCGGAAGAGCTTGTTGCACAGTTTGTGTTTGGTGTTCTGACATGCTGCTGTTTGTGTCCTTTGTGTTCAAAATCAAACCCAAGTAAGTTCACAAAGGGATTCCAGTGATTCTGAAATAGAAAGTCATT
>NW_010424414.1:0-318 GCF_000710305.1 Buceros rhinoceros silvestris
GGAAAAATGCTGCCTGGCCAGCTGCGGGCTGAAACCCTGGTCTTGTTAGTAGTAAAATGGGTGGCAGAAGCCTGAAAGCCGCAGAGTCTTTGGCAGAAGGCTCAAACCTGTGTGAGGACCCCCAGGACAGGCTCCTGGTGGGTTCCATGCGGAAAAATGCTGCCTGGCCAGCTGCGGGCTGAAACCCTGGTCTTGTTAGTAGTAAAATGGGTGGCAGAAGCCTGAAAGCCGCAGAGTCTTTGGCAGAAGGCTCAAACCTGTGTGAGGACCCCCAGGACAGGCTCCTGGTGGGTTCCATGCACACACGGGTTTCCGGGG
>NW_010424414.1:436-794 GCF_000710305.1 Buceros rhinoceros silvestris
GACAAGCTCGTCAAGGAGGGGAAGTACACGCCGCCTGACCACCACAAGGGCAAAGAGGAGCAGCGGCCTTGACTCGTGGAGGATGGGGCCATTGGTCACCAGTGGAGTCACGGGCGTGGAAGTTTTCGGGGGAGAAAACCTGTAACACGGCCGGGTTATGCTGCAGTGGCAGAGTGGGCTCTGCGTGGGACCATGCCCCAGCTGAAGGGGGTTGAGGTCACGTCGGGCATCGCTTGCGCCAGTAAACGTCTCCTCCGGAACAGGGTTTGACTCTGTTGTGTCTTTCTTTCCCGTGTAAAGCACGGCTTGAGGGGGTCACTCTCTGGAGCAGTGCTGCCCGGGGAGGCTTTGAGACACC
>NW_010424414.1:960-1323 GCF_000710305.1 Buceros rhinoceros silvestris
GACATGCCTTTGAGGAGGTGAAATCCCCCGTGAGCTGGGGGTGTGGCAAGCTCCTGCTGGCCCAGGTCTCCTGGGCAGCATCACTGCTGGAAACAGGACGAATAACCTGGAAGGAGTGGAAAAAAATTCTACCAGACCTCGTTCTGCAAAACTCTGTCTTAATTTACAACAAGTGCAGGGACTGGTGTGTGCTGGACTGGTCCCAGTCGCTCTCCAGCTGGCAGTAGCAGTGAAAACCTGCTTAAACCGAGTCATTTCTGAGGGGTGGCGGCTGGGTTTGGTTTCCCTCCTGCTTTTCCAGCCTGTTGGGGACAGATCTCCTCACCGGGGCTGTGCTGCGGAACCCCCCGGGTCGGCGGGGTC
>NW_010424414.1:1494-2531 GCF_000710305.1 Buceros rhinoceros silvestris
TGGGCGGCCCAGACACAGCCGGGGGGTCGTTCCTCCGTGCCAGGCCCTGGCAGCGGCTCCTGCCTGCGCTGCTGGGGTTGCCCCCTCCCCAAAGCGGGGGTTTCCCCTGCTTCCCCCTAAATCCAGCATGGTTTTGTAACAGCATTAAGGCAGGTGAGGAGCTGGTTGTGGGGAGGGGACAGATCTGTGCACTAATCCGTGGGTTTAATACTGATGATTGTGGGTTTAATGCTTCATCGTTGATGCAGGTGGAGCCGCTCAGTTCCCTGATCCTCACAAATCCCTGCGCTGGGGTCAGAAATGGCGGCCTGAGCGCTGCGGAACCGCCGGCAGGCAGCGGTGACCGGCACCCCTCACCAAACCAGTGTTCCCAGTCTCCAATGCGGGTCTCTGACTCCTACCCTGCCAGCGCTGTGGATCATCAGTTCTCCAGACGCTCCCAAGGGGCGGAGGCAGCTGTGTCAGAGCTGCCCTTTCTCCCGACACGTGGGAATGATGAACCAGGGCAGGAGAACTGCTGGGGTGGTGAGCGGTCAGGGTGTGGGTAGTGCCCGCCTGGAACTGGAGGGGCTGGAGTTAGAAGTATCCCCTGACGTGGGTGGTGACAGGAGCAAATCCCCACTGGGACCCCTCCCCTGCCGCCACTTTGAGCGTGGACCCCACGGTGAGCACCTGGGTCCCTCCTGGGGGTGGGAAGAGACTCCCAGAGCCCTGACTCCATGCTCAGACCCCGGAGGGGCAGCGCCCTCTGACACCTGAGCTGGGGGCTGTGGGTTTGGGGCTCTCTGCCCTGCCCCGCTGCCATCTTGGGGTGCCCAGGCCACTGCGAAAACACTTCCCTGGGTTTCAGCCCACTTCCATGACGGTCTCTCAGGTGCCACCCCAGCAGGGTTTGGCCTTTCCGGGGTTTCTGCTGCTCCTCGTCAAGCTCCTCTCCCGCAGCTCCCTCCGAAGCAGCTTTTCTGAGTGGTGCCAGGAGGCTTCTCCCTTCCCCCAGCCCCAGATGGATCCGTTGCGGCGGCCCAGCTGGGCTCCCT
>NW_010424414.1:2635-3376 GCF_000710305.1 Buceros rhinoceros silvestris
GCCCTCTTCTCCGGCTGATTCACGGCCACAGTCATCCTGGCAGAGCCGTGCTGTTCCCTGGCAGTGGTAGCACCACAGGGTCCTGGGGGACGAGGAGCTGCTCTCCGGTGTGTAACGGGCTGATGATCCCCAGGGGTTTAGTCTGGCGCTTTCACATGAGAACTCTCTGGTGGTGCAGGAGAACGTGCGTAGCGATGCCGGCGAGCGGGTGGATCACGGCGTTTGCTGTGACGGCCGGCGAGGGCGAGTGATGGAAAGATGCAAGAGCAGCATGAGGAGATGGGCAGAAACGTGACGGTTCCAGGTGAAAAGGCCCTGAGGAGGCTTCTGGCCCCGGGGGGCTGGACAGAGAGGGAAATCTGCGGCTGGGGTGGGAATCAAACCGCACCACGTGAGCCATTGCCTGCAGAATGTTTATGAGCTGAGGGGGCTTTTGGGGCTGGGTGGGGGACACAGGGAGCATGATGTGACACCTCCAGGAAGTGCCGTGCCAGCACGGTGGGGAGCTCCTGCACCTCATGGGCTGGTGTTTCCCCACCGATCTAGACCATGATTCCCCCAGTATCAGCCCCTGGGGTCAACCGAGGGTGGAAATTCGGGGAGTGGGATCAGCCAGGACGAGAAATCCAGAGCCGAGAGCTGCAGCACCCGGAGCCGAGCGGCAGCACCGTGCTCCTGGGAATTGCTGGTTTGCAAAAACAACCCCAGCCCTGGCTGTGAAAGGGCAGGGTGAGGGGGGGA
>NW_010424414.1:3396-3627 GCF_000710305.1 Buceros rhinoceros silvestris
AGGCCCCGGAGCCGAGCGGCAGCACCGTGCTCCTGGGAATTGCTGGTTTGCAAAAACAACCCCAGCCCTGGCTGTGAAAGGGAAGGGTGAGGGGGGAAAAAAAAAGGGCTCAGCAAAAAAACTCGGTGGTGTCAGAGTGACTCATCTCGTGGAGCTCGGAGGGAACAGGGAGCACTGGAACGTGTCTGGAGTGGCTCCTCAGAGCCAGCCGGAGGGTGACCGGCCTGGGCA
>NW_010424414.1:3746-4028 GCF_000710305.1 Buceros rhinoceros silvestris
GAGCCAGCCGGAGTGTGACTGCTCTGGCCAGAGATGTAACGGGGCTGCAGGGAGGAGCAGATCTCTCCCTCTAGTTAAAAGCCCTGTCAGGAATTTCAGCCAATAAGGAAAATCACCGTGGACCTGATGAAAAGGATGGAATTAACGGAGAGATAAAAACCAGCTCCTGGCTCTGCTGGAAGGAGACCGTGGCTGCGGCTCTGGCTGAGCAGCAGCGATGGAAATGGGGCTGATCGTCCCCGATGAGTTCCCATGGGCCACAGGGATTTGGAGCGTCCTCAG
>NW_010424415.1:0-555 GCF_000710305.1 Buceros rhinoceros silvestris
AGCCAAGCGGGACTACAACGGCGCCAAGATGGACGGCCGCGGGGACGGCTACCACCACCACCACCACCACCACCATCACCACCACCAGTCCCGACATGGCAAGCGCAGCAAGAGCAAGGACCGCAAGGTGGACTCCCGGCACCGGTCCAAGATGATGGGCTGGTGGAGCTCCGACGACAACCTGGACAGCGACAGCAGCTACATGGTGTCTGGCCGGCACGCTGTCGACCAGGGCACCCAGTACTGTGTGGACGCTCCCGAAAGTGCCTTCAGAGACTTGACCTTGAAGAGTCTAAAGGGCGGTGGGGAAGGAAAATGCCTGGCCTGTGCCGGCATGTCCATGTCTCTGGACGGCCAGACGCTCAAGAGGAGTGCCTGGCACACCATGACCGTCAGCCAGGCCCGCGAAGCCTACCCCAGCACCGGTGGCACCGAGAAGACCTTGATGCTTCAGGAAGCAAAGGCCAAAGACCGAGCATACCAGTACCTGCAGGTGAGGGGCCGGGCAGCGCAGAGGGGCTGCCCCACCAGGGCCCGCAGCCGCTGACGCTGTGG
>NW_010424415.1:916-1140 GCF_000710305.1 Buceros rhinoceros silvestris
TCCCTCCTCACAGCTTTTATCCCGCCTGCGCCTGGCTGGGTGCCACCTCCTGCCTCGTCACCGGGCTCCCTTCTAGGTCACCCTCCTTCTAATTAAAAACTAATTAACTCTACTCTCCCTTTCCCGGGGGAAGGAGACAGGCAGTGACAATGCTGCACTGGCTGGGGGCAGGGGTGGCCAGGGCCCTTCTCTGCCAGCGGTGGGGGGACCGGGGCAGGGGGGCA
>NW_010424416.1:0-428 GCF_000710305.1 Buceros rhinoceros silvestris
GCCGGGCCCCTACGGCAGGACCGCTGGCCCCGCCGCCCCGCTCCTGGTGACAAACTCCAGCACCGTGACCGTCCTGTTCAACAGCACCAGCCACCGCTCGGGACGAGGCCTCCTCCTGTCCTACGCCACCTCGCAGCACCCAGGTAGGGGGGAACGTCCCCCAGGGATGCCGAGAACCCCCCCAGGCTGTGTCTCAGCCCCTGGCAGGGGGCATGGCCAGGGTGGAGGGAGCTCCTTGCCGACCCCAAGGTGGGGTCCATGTTCTCCCTGGCTGGGGGTGCAACACGGGAGACCCCCAGGACACCCTACAGCACCCTAGACCCCCAGATCATCTGGCACCCCAATACTGGGCAGAGCCGCAGGGTTGGGACCAATGGCTGCAGGGACCAAGGAGCATCTCTGGGTGCCCCAGGGAGCGGGTGGGGGAC
>NW_010424416.1:547-1032 GCF_000710305.1 Buceros rhinoceros silvestris
AGAGGTGGGTGCTGTGGGAGGGGTGGGGCGTTCCCTCACCCTGGGGTGTCCCTGCCTTGCAGACCTGGTCTCCTGCCTGGTTCGAGGCACCCACTACACCCAGGAGCATGTCAGGTGAGTGGCCACGGAGTGCGAGTGGTCCCTGCTTTGGCGTACCCCACCCCAGCATCACTGCTGTCCCCATCAGCCCCTGGTTTTGTCCCCATCCGTCTCCTGGGTGCCTGGGTTGCGCTCGCCCCAGGGCTTTTGGGGTGCAGCCCCGGTGGGATGGGGAGCCAAGTGGGTGCTCAAAGGGGATGGGATGGGGCGGGAGTGAGCCCTGACCCCCCCTCACCCTGTGTTCCAGTGTGTACTGCCCCGCGGGCTGCAAGGACATCGATGGCGACATCTGGGGCAACCCGAGCCAGGGCTACCGGGATGTAAGTGCTCTCTGCAGGTTGGCATCCATGGGTGCACCCAGGAGGGACGGTCCCCAGCCTGCCCCC
>NW_010424416.1:1149-1399 GCF_000710305.1 Buceros rhinoceros silvestris
GGTCCCCCGGAGGCGGCCGTCCCCCATCCTTCCCCCAGCCACTGGGAGCCGGGCTGGGTTTGGCCGTGGGGCACCCCACGGGCTGTCTCACCCCCGCCCTGCTCCCTGCAGACCTCGGTGCTGTGCAAGGCAGCCGTGCACGCGGGGGTGATCGCGGACGAGCTGGGCGGGCAGGTCACCCTGTCCCGTGAGAAGGGCATCACGCTCTACGAGTCGGCCTTCGCCAACGGGCTCCGCTCCAAAAGGTGGG
>NW_010424416.1:1517-1789 GCF_000710305.1 Buceros rhinoceros silvestris
CCGCTCGACGGGTGGCCCTTCCCCAACGGGCTCCGCTCCAAAAGGTGGGTGAGGGGGGTCAGGAGCCGCGGCTGCACCCCGCATCCGGCCATGGGACCCATCCGCGCTGACACCCCTTGATGTGGGAGACCCCCAGGGTTTGCTGCTGACCTGGGAACCCCTGTCTGACGCAGCCCCTCTTTCCTCCCCACAGGGGATCCCTCTCCGAGAAGCGGCTCATATTCCACAGAGGTATTTTTTCCCCATTTTCCCTGAAATTAAGCCGTGATTCC
>NW_010424416.1:2116-2517 GCF_000710305.1 Buceros rhinoceros silvestris
GCGGTCCTGGGCCCCCCCTGCCACTCCTGGGCGGCCAAACCTGGCTCAGAGGCCGCTTGGCTGGAGCTGGACTTGGGCGCCCGCAGGAACATCACAGGTGAGCGTCGACCATCAGACTGGGGACAACAGCTGCCCTGGTCCTGTGCCGCCCTGACCACTGTCCTCCCCATGGTGACATGGGTGCCAGCCTCACTGACCACCCCCCCCAAAAAAAAACGGCCAAACCTGGCTCAGAGGCCGCTTGGCTGGAGCTGGACTTGGGCGCCCGCAGGAACATCACAGGTGAGCGTCGACCATCAGACTGGGGACAACAGCTGCCCTGGTCCTGTGCCGCCCTGACCACTGTCCTCCCCATGGTGACATGGGTGCCAGCCTCACTGACCACCCCCCCCAAAAAAAAA
>NW_010424417.1:0-787 GCF_000710305.1 Buceros rhinoceros silvestris
TTTATCGGGGTAGTTAAAAGGAAAAAAAAGAGGTGGGGGAGAAAGAGAGAGAAAGAAAATCAACTTTAAGAGACTCCGGGTTTAAATATTTGCCTTTGATATTTTGACAGCAAAATGGAAAACACTTAACAGGAGTCAAGTTTTGATGTCTGAGGCTGGCAGCGCCCCCTAAAATTATATTGTCTTGCCTTCTGCTTCAAATTGGACCCAGGACCTTATAACGGCTCTCCAGGTCTTTATCTGCAGCCTTTCTGATTGCAAAACCATAATTGTATCATTTTACACCAGTCAACTAAGCAAGTGCCAGTGGAATAAAATCCACAAAGTGCACACACATACCAGCTCTTGGGCTAAAGCAGTCTGTTCTTTGCAAGTTGTAAAGGCCTGCAAATTAAATACCAATTACTGGAAGCAATAAAATGTTTTTTATTGCACAAAATCTACTTAAAACAGAAAAGAATAGTCGTTTTATTTTCGGGAGGGGAAGGGGGGGTGCAGCTCATGAAGACATATATTGGCAGAGAAAGATTATATACAGCGCCTGCACGGGGCCACAATGGAGACATTCTACCGTCGGCAGCAGGCCGGGCTTCCCCCCGAGTTATACAGAGGAGGGTTATGCAGAGGTGCTTATGATAGGGATTATTGTAGGTGAGACTCGGGAAGGTGGGAAGCCCAGGAACAGTAGCTCTAGGTAGGAGCGAGTGAGTGGTGCAACAGCAGCAGTCTGATGTGCTTTTAAACCCCGTGCCAAATGAGGCTCGAAGGAGTTGGTGGTGAGAATAAC
>NW_010424417.1:948-1652 GCF_000710305.1 Buceros rhinoceros silvestris
GAGGGTGTATTTTCAAGGTAGTACAAGAAGCAGCCTGCCCTCTCCTCCTTCCTCTGCCCTCTGTCCTTCCCCTCTTTGGGGGAAGAAAAGATTAATGGCTTTCTACCTTGAGAGCATGGGTGTCAGCAAAAGGGTCCCAATTCCCTACGGTGCTCTCTGGCCCCCTCGGTGAGGTAGCCTCCTGGGAGGCAGCCTGGGGGTGTTCAGCCAGCAGTATTCCCTAGGGTACCAACACCATGGCAAGGCTGCTGGCCTCCCACAAACATCCTCTGCTTTCTACAGAGCAAAATTACATCAGCAAACCCGCTGGCGGGCGGTATGTTTACCCAGATTAGACACCCTTGGCTTTGCCCGAATTTGGCCGCCCTTCACCACAACACAGTCTCATGTCTAGCACAAAAAAAGAAGTGTGGAAGTAGCCAGAAAGCCATGCTCTGGCAAAGGAAAAACAGTGGGATAAGTGATGTGACAAACTTAATTTAATAAGCTCAGCCCCTGAATTGCACATCGAAACCTCTCTCAGATACATGCTCCTAGTCTCCCTGGTATTTTACTGCTCCCAGCACGTCTTGCCCTTGTGATTTCCCCTTATATTGTGCCCGCACCTCACCTTTGGCTTCTTCACTTAATGCCAGGAACTGCCTGTGGATGGGACAGGACACAGCCTTGGGGAGCACCTACCACACATGGCGGGGGCTGACACT
>NW_010424417.1:1726-3491 GCF_000710305.1 Buceros rhinoceros silvestris
GTAGCACCTACCACACATGGCGGGTCATGACACTTATGTTGACAGGCTTGCATCGTGCCTCTGTAAATCAGATTTGAAGGAGTGGGGTTTTTTTGTTTTGTTCTCTTCTGTTTTGAGGATTGCAAGTTTGTTTCTTAACACGACCCCATTCTAAGTGAGCTAAATTCTCCGACTCACCAGAGTTTATATTATACAGAGCCAGGCTGAGGCAATGAAAAGATCTTCCAAGCTAATTACCCACAAGCATGCAGGCTTTCTGCAGATGAAATGGATTTAGAAATGCTTGAAGACTAGACTTGACTAGACCTGGAAACACAGGGGAAACTGAAACCCCACCATGTGTTTTACCGCTTTTTCAGTGGTTCCCTGCACTTGCCATGAGAAATCCCCAACTTCTGAAATGACTAATTTAAGCGGTCCTGCTGCTGCTTGTGCTGCGAGGAGAGCATCAGTGGCTCCCCTGGGGCTTGGGGCTGCAGGTCACTCAAAGCCTTTGCCTGGCCTAGGGTAGCCCTCACCCCAGAGCCTGTGCAGAGGGCCCTGGGCTGGTGCAGGCCTCCAACGAGCCCCCAGAGGAGATGGTCGGGCTGGAGAAGGTGTCTGGGACACCTAGGAAGTCAAGGGGCCACCCTCCAGCACTAGTGGGGCTGCTGTACTTGTGGGAATACTGGCACCAGAAGCACCAAAGTAGAATATTTTCCCTTCTTTTCCCACACAGGAGGGGCTTTGGGGTTTATTTTCCCAGCAGATTTTTTTTTTCCCCCTGGTTACCATTTCCTCCCATCTCTGCAGGAAGAAGTGCTCCGCCAGTGGTTTGCTCAGGGTTCACTCACAAAGGCTCAGCTGCTCGGCAGCTCCTTCAGAAATAGTCGTGTCTCCTGATATCAGCCCCAAGGAAATGGAGGCCCAGGGCTGACATCTGCAGGTCCCTCTGCTGCGCTGGGTCCTCATTTAATGCTGAGTGAGGAAATGCTGTAGGAAGGAATAGGTTTAATGGCATAGTAATGCTGCTCCTTTTGGGGCAGAGGGCGGGAGTCACAGCCAGAGAGAAGAGCGTTTATTCATTCATTTTTCCTTGAAGAGGGAAATTCTGTCCTCGGTGTTGCTAAATAAGCAGCACTTAGGCTGCTGTGTGCCCAAATCACACCATGTGCTCCCGTTTACACCCCTCAGTACATGTCCGCACGGGCAAATATTCACCCATTGACGAGGCTGTGGAGGTTTCTGGTTTTGTTTTAAAAATTGGCCGCCTGCAGCCTCCCCTTAGCTCCTCTGGGTATGCGTGAGCAGCTGTGGAGAGCTGCAAAGCTAGCCAATAGACCTTGTAGCCCCCACAGATGTCAATTAGTTTCTCTCGGGCTTCCTTTGGATACACTGGGGTCTTGAGACCTCCATGTGCTGACTTATTTGTAAAGCATGAGTTACTCACTAACTCCGTGTTATTAATTAGAAGATTATCAGCTCTTGGTGGTTTGCCTGTCTGCTACAGGGAGGTTCCAAGGAAACCCTATTAAGGATCGGACCACGCTGAAAGAGAGAGTCAATTGATTGCTATGGTGGGACACTGCTGTTTTCTGCATTAAAGAGCAACTGGAGGGATATGAAAGGCTTTGGAGATTCTGAGTGCCTTTCCAGGTAACCCAGAAAGCAGCTTGCCGCAGCTGCATTGCCGTGACTTGGTGAGGGCTGTCCGACCACTCATGGAGGTGAGCCCAGACACGGGGGCCAAAGGTCTCAGGAAAACGTGCAAAGAGCCTGTGTTGGG
>NW_010424418.1:0-330 GCF_000710305.1 Buceros rhinoceros silvestris
GGTGTGCTCAGGTTGCAGAGGGGATCTGCGTGCGGCTGGCTGCAGGGCACCGCCGCTCCGCGCCCACATAACCACCGCACCCTGGAGCTTGTCCCGGCTGGGGGTGAGTGCTGTATCGGGGAGCTGTAAGAGCTGGAAGCCCGCAAATAAACCACTCCACTTCCTCCTGCTATAAATAGTGCTTATAAATAAATCGGGCCCGGTCACACTGGGATAGCCCCGTGAAGAAGAGGATGAAACACTTCTGAAGAAGAGCAGGACTCCCACTGCTCCTCGAGGGGGGACGGGGCTGTGTCCCCCCCAGTACTGGGGAGGGGGGTCCATGCTTTC
>NW_010424418.1:537-1921 GCF_000710305.1 Buceros rhinoceros silvestris
CGGATATCAGGCAGCGAAGTTCAGTCTGTGCTAGCTTTTCCTTTTCAGATTTATTAGTGTTGTATAGACTCGGATTCAGTCCATAAATTATTCGGAATTGTTACAAAATTGAAGGTGTCTCCTCCCAAGGGCACCTCTGCCTGTGAGGAGAGGGAATGCCACTGAAAAATAGAGGTTCAGTGAGGCAAGACAGGAGGGAGGGGCTCCCCAATCCAACCAAACCCAATCAAACCCAATCAAACCAAATCAAACCCAACCAAACCCAACCTAGCCCAATCCAACCAAACCCAAGCTCAGCCATCCCAACTTGATCAAGACAAACCAAACCAAGCCAAATGAAAATGCAACCTACACAACCACTCCAAGCTAAGCCAAACGAAACGACAACCAACACAACCAAATCAAGCCAAGCCAAACTCACACGAAGCAATCCCAGCCAAACCGAGCTCAAGACAAGACAAACCAGCCAACCTCGCCTCGCTGCCCACTTCACTCGGCCCATCAGCTGGGATCTGCTGCGGGAAAATAATTTTCATAACAAAAACCTCCTAAAAGTGCCCAGCGGGTGGCGAAGGGGCATCACCGGGGCAGTGTGAGGTGCTGGAAGGGTGCAGCTCCCCTGTGCCCAGCGCCAACAGCGCTGCTATAGTGCACAGGGATATTTTTAAATCTCCCCCCTCTGAAAACGACCCCCGAATGAGTGAGTGACTGGTTTTCGTCCTCCAGTCTCCGCTCCTGGCCTTTGCTGTTGCATGGTTTTGATTCACGGGAAGCCCACGCTGGCTGGAAGAAGCAGAGGCCAGGGATGCACTCAGAGATGCGCGCAGGGCTGCGCTGTGACCTGCGGAGCACGGACCGCACCGGGGGGACGGTGTTTGTTGTTGCAGTGTCCCGGGGGAGGGGTATTCGTCGGGGCAGTGTCTTGGGAGTGTCCTGCCCCCAAAACAGCATCACCCCAAAAGCCGCTTTACGGGCAAGGTGGAGAATCGCGTGTACGCCTCCGCGCAAGGCAAAGCACAGCCGCGGCCCGGATCCGGCCCTAAGCGAGAACGGAGCAAATCCTCAGACGGCGAAACGATCCCCGGCATCCCTCAACCTCCCGCCGGAGCGGGGTTCCGCCCCCCCAGTCCTCGGGCCGGGGGGAGCGGGCAGCGGGAAGCAGAGAGGGGGAAGAAACCCGGCCCAGAGAGCATGTTAAATCGCTCAGGAGAGGAAGGTGGAAAATTACGCTGGCTCCCAGCCGGCCTGTCCCTCCTCTGAGCAGCTAGGAGACCAATTTTCCTAAGAAGCTGAGCACAACGAAATCAACCGCTTTTGGATCCGCAGCCTTCGTCCCTTCCCGTGCCGGCCAAGCCTCCGCCTTCCGCGGGCGCGCAAGGCCACC
>NW_010424418.1:2053-2326 GCF_000710305.1 Buceros rhinoceros silvestris
CCCTCCTCGCAGCGCGTGGCAGCGGATGTTCGGGGGGAGAGTTTCCAGCAGCACTCCCTTGCTCCCTGCCCCATCCTGCTGTCCTCGGCCCGGCGGACCCTGCCCCTCCGCCTCGGCTCTCCCATCCATTGAAACCCAACGGGGGAAATGGAATTTTCACGTCTGTGACACTTCCCGAGGCACCTGGGACACCCGGGGCTGCAGCTCGCCCCGTGGTGTCCCCCCACCCCGACATCCCCACCCCGCCCCAGGGCCGCCCCGGGGGCCGGCGGT
>NW_010424418.1:2526-3788 GCF_000710305.1 Buceros rhinoceros silvestris
TTTGTGACAGATACAAATGATACCCCAAGGCTTTCCTGAAACGCAGCGAGTGACGGCTGGAGAAACGGTTTTCCTATTCGAGTTTCTGCAGCTGGAAGCAGACAGTGCTGGGGGGAGGGCAGGGAGGCTTACCCTCACCTCCACCCCCACCCCGAAAATCAAACCATCTCCTGGGTGTTCGCCGCTGACCTGGGATAACTCTTCTCCCCCCCTCCCCCAAATGCTTGGTGGCACAGTCCCACCTTGGCCCGGAGCTGCTGCCCAGCCCTCTCCGCATCCTTCAGACCGCAGGCACTAAGAAAAGAGGGATTTGCCTTCAGCAGCGCCTTGGGCTTGTCTCTGGCTGTTGGCAGCCTGATGTAGTGTCAGCAATGTCCACCGCAGGATGGACATAATAAAATAAAAATGGCTCCCGGGTCCAGCTCCTTCATGCTGATGATGCCTTTACGACCCATAACCCTGCTGCTACCTTTCTTTCCTTGACCGCTTGGGTTTTTAGGTGTATTGTGCCGTGTGCCTTGTAATCGCAATATTGTGCGTTTGGCTCGGGAATACTGGGAGTTGCTTCCCTAGGTGGTGGTGGCGGGTGGGAAAAGAAGGGAAAAATTACAATATGGTCCCACAATTCCCTCTCTGAGCAGAGGGAACATGCTTTTCTTATTAATTGATGGAGGAAGGGGCACCGGAGTTTGCGAGGCAGCCTGCTCATGTTACTCCGTGCATCTTTAGTCCCGAAAAGTGTCGCTTTTGAGGACTGAAAAAGATGCCTCTGAAGCAGGATAATCAAAGGGCCGGGCACTCCGTTGGCATTTGTGAAGAGGTCGCGTTTGGAACCACCGATATTATGTTTCTATGTGGGTTTTCCCCACCTTGTTTAGGGCTAGCAACCTCTTAATTGCTCCAGCATTTGGAGGGGGGGAAACACATTTCCCTTGAACAGGACATTTCCTGAAAAGCTGGAATATTCTAATAACACGCTGGGCTCTTTAATGTTCTCAGAACAGCGGCCAGTCTCCGCAGAGCCGTGTATTTCCCGCTTTAAAATACAAAATCAGAGAAACAATTAACGTGTGTGTACACCGAGCTCCTTCTCTCCTATATTATTTTATTTCTTACCCACCCACTTTACCCCTCTTTATTATTTTCTCATAAAATTTCTCTTACTTTCTTCCTTTTTCCTCTCTCTCTTTTTTCCCCAGTCTTTTTTCTCTCCCATTCTTTTTTTTTTTTTTTTTTTTTTTCTCCCCCAAAATCTGATTTCG
>NW_010424418.1:3878-5490 GCF_000710305.1 Buceros rhinoceros silvestris
CTCGGCTCCCGGCGCGGCTCTGCCGCAGCCCCCGCTCGTCTCCTCTGCCCGGGGAGCAAACACCGCCGAGATAAAGGCACGGGCCACTTTTATTTCCAGTTTCATTGCGGGAACGGCCGTATCTTAACGGGCACATCTCGGGGAGAGATAGGAACGCGCTGCCTTCCAGAGGGCTGTGCTAATCAGCACGCCGGGTTAGATATAAACGTTCAGGGCAAATAAAACGAATTAGTTTTATTAGCACGTTTAGGAGGCGGTCTAACGAAGGAATTCGGCTTGACTACAGCACGTTTTCTCCTCCCCTTTTGTTATTTAAAAGTAACATATATCCGAGGTGCTCGTCGTGGGAGGGAAATAATGCATCGTTCAGCCAATTTTCTCGGAGAAAGGCGCTCCCTTCTCTAAACCCGGGAAGAAGGATCTACGCTCTTGGAAACACACGATTTCATAATAAAACCTGCGTGAACAATAAAACCGACTGTAAAGGACAGGCTGTGGAGCCCGCCAAGGTTATTGTTCGGCGGTGGGTTTCGGTAGGAAATCTCTGCCTCGGTCTGTAACTCGACTAAAACGTTCCCAGGGAAATCTTGCCACCGCTCCGGCGAGGGATTTCCAGGGATTTTTGTCCGTATTTCAGGCAAATGAAGGGTTTTGGAGAGGTTTTCCCAGTGAAGTAGCTCGCAGGAATTATTTGAAAGTCAGTTTTTAGGTCAGCGGCTGGAACTGGCGCCGGGAAGAACCCGGAGAACATGGACCTGGGTTTGCTAAGTGGAAAATATATAATTCTTAATTGTTATAAAACTCCAAACGGTGTCTGGATCCTCGATTCAGGGACAACAGTATTGTTTTATGTCCAATTCGTGCCTCAGACTTTGTGTTCGCTAACAGCGGAGGTGGCAAAATTTGAGGAAAAAGGACGAAATAACAGAAAACTCGCCTAGGGACAATTTTTTTAACGTGAGACCTACAAAATTCTCTCAAAGATACCATGAGTGGGGAGCCCTCACGTTCGTTTAAGCAGAGTTAATACGCGGAAAAAAAAAAAAAAAAAAGCCTTGTTTTATCTCATTTTTTCAATGCACTTCATGTCCAAGACTTGAAGTGGGAGAAAAACCATGAATCTCCTGGTTTGGTAAAGAGGAAACAGGTTGGGTGACCACTGATGAGCCCAGCTCTTCCCTAACATCATGATTTGCTAACCCACTCGGAGAATTTCACTCCCGCTGCCGGAGGAGCAGTTCCCCCGGAGCCGTGCTGCGAGGCACTCGCACTGTGTGGAGATCCTCAAGATGGTTCTTATATTTTAAATTAAAAAACAAAGGGAAAAAGAAAAAAAAAAAGCAGAGTGTGTGTACAATATTATTTTTCTGAAAAACGAATTAATCGACGGCCCAGGCTCTCCCACCCCGCTCATCCCCAGGAGCGGCTGCAGCCCTGGCCAAGCACTGCTCAGGCACCGCGTACCTCCGGTCCGCACCACCCGTACCCCCTAGTTCTTCACGGGGACCCCCCCGTGCTCCCCCGGTGCCTCCCGAGCCTCCGCGCATCGCTCTGCTGCCACCGGCCAGTCCCCGACGAGGGCACCGGTGCCCTCGGCGGATCCGGGTGCGAG
>NW_010424419.1:0-632 GCF_000710305.1 Buceros rhinoceros silvestris
AAAATGCCCCCCTTCTCAAACTGCGACACTTACTAAAAATGAGGACCCTTTATTCTGAAATCTCCCACACAGTTCATTATGATGGTACCACTGCAAATTTTGCCTAGAACATGATTTGATAAAAATGTGAGTTTCTTTGATTTTTTTTTTTTTATCCAGTTTGACATAGTGCATGGAATAATTCTCTAAATGAAGGCAGCATTTCATTCAGTCACCATCAGAAGATGCAACTGGAGATTTCAAAAGGTGAGCAGAGTATTAAATGAGAAGGAAAGAAAATACAGGCAACAATTTTATCACAATTCACAGTGACAATAGAAAAAGATGTTATGGAAAATATATGTAAAGTGATTTGAAAATTAACCACATGTAACAATGGCTCTGAAAGAAACATGAACAAAGAACTACCTGGGAAAAAGGGAGGATAAAGTACAACTGTTATGCATGCAGACAAGAAGGGTTCAATCAACTCATGCAAACGCACATCAAGACACTTAAGGTTTTGAAGAAGAGCAACACAATGCAGCAGGAAGACTTTGTAGACAAGAACATGTTCTAGGGACCTGATGAATTCTTCCTGGAAAGCAATTCTCTTATGTTAACCTCAAAAGAAATATTTTAAAAACATTATA
>NW_010424420.1:0-449 GCF_000710305.1 Buceros rhinoceros silvestris
CTTTGGGGCTGAGGCTTTCCATGGACAAATCCAGCCCCTTGTCCTCCCAGTCTCGCAGTTTCCTCTTTTTATTTGTCCCGATCAAGGCTTCTACCGAGAAAGCGTGCGCTCGGGAGCTGAGGGCCACCGCTGATCTTCGCCTCTCACTCATCTTATCCCCCAGCCCAGACCCTCGGGTAGATGAGAGAGCAGTGGCTGGGGGCGCTGAACTCGGGGACCTCGGGTAGAGGAGAGAGCAGTGGCTGGGAGCGCTGAACTCGGGGACCAGAGGCAGAGCCTCTCGCCTCTGTCTCCCCCACCCCTCCCCAGTTGCACCCCCAGAAGAACCAGCCCTCAGTCTCCTGGAAGGCACTACATGAGGCTGCGGATACTCCGTAGGCAGAGCCGGGAGGGTGTGCTCAGCCCAGGTCCCCAGCACTTGCTCAGAGGGGCTGCAGGCTGGGTTTCAT
>NW_010424420.1:622-930 GCF_000710305.1 Buceros rhinoceros silvestris
TTCCTTCTCCTCTTTCCTTCTGTCTCTCTCTGATTGATCCAAACTTCTGGGATTTTTTTTTTTCTCTCTCTCCAAGAGTTAGGCAGGCTGCGTGCGCCTGTCAAGTAAAAAAAAATAAGGGAGGAAAAAAAAAACCCACCACACAAAACTGTCCTTAGCCAATAGGAGGGAGAGATCGGGAAAGACCCAAAAGCTGCGACCCAATAGGGAGGGGAGGGGAGGGATACTCAGCCTTCAGGGCGAGGAATCCTGGCCATCTGAGTCCTGGAGCACCGGCCGGGAGAATTAACCGTTTGCAGAACGGGGCG
>NW_010424420.1:1065-1668 GCF_000710305.1 Buceros rhinoceros silvestris
TTTACCCTTTGGAAGAACGGGGAGCCAGTAGGAAACCCATAGCTCTAAATGACGAGAGGTAACAACTCCCGCACTTCTCTCCGCCGCACCCAGGTTTCCCCGGGGCTGCTGCTAGATAATTTCCACGCAAAGTACCCGAAAGGGGGTTTACCGCCCTGGGGTGCCGGATGAGGGGGTGTTTTTAAGACGTCATTTATGCCATGTATTACTCGCGCTTGCCGGCGGAATTGCTGTTTGGCCCGGGAACAGCAACGTCTCGTGAGGGGAGAAAAGTTTTCACTTCAAAGCGATGCGTGTCTGTGGCGCGGCGGGGCTGAGAGGGCGGTATGGAGACCCAGCTACCCCCAGACAGGGGAATCGCTTTCTCTTCGGGAAGGGGCGGTGGGGTGGGGGGGTGTGTAATTTTTTTTTACATTTTTTTTTATTTTTTTATTTTTTTTTTTTCTTCCCCGCTTCAGAACAAACCCGCTAGGTACAGACGCCGGCCGGTTGGCTGGCTGATATTCAGCATTTTACTTCTGCTCGCTTGTTCCCTCTGCCTCGAAACCATCTAGGCTGAGGAGAGGCCGCAGCGGCTCCCACCCTCCCCCTCTCGCACCAAAC
>NW_010424420.1:1774-2487 GCF_000710305.1 Buceros rhinoceros silvestris
GAGAGGCCGCAGCGGCTCCCACGCTCCTCGTCTCGCAGCAAAAAGGGACAAGCGCTGCATTTGAGAAGGTGAAGGAAGCACAGTGTGTTTTCATTAGTTGATGGGACCACGGAAAAATAGGTGAAAGTCGAGCGAAACACCGTCTAGAGAGATACACCGCAGAAAGCCGCCGGGCGTTATTTCGATCCCGTGGATCAAATACAGGTTCAAAATAAACAATAAATAATTATATTGTAAGGGACGGGATTAATAAAGATCGAGCCGCGGTGGAAAAGCGGGCAAGGATACACACCAAATTTCAGGAAGGGATTGTTTTCGGCTGCCTGTTCTCCGATGCTCTCCGAAGGCGTGGAGCTGCTTCGAGCAGCGCCGGGGGACAGCGAGGATTTTTTTAGACGAGGTTTTTCGATAGGGCTGGACACAAGTGAAGGGAGCGGGAGGGCCATTTCCTTTAGCCACCAGAGTGACCCTACGGTGCCCATGTCTGTGTGGTACGGCGGAGCCCCTCAGCCCCATCTCCCCGGCCTAAACCTCTGGCTTTCGCCGGCGTGTCAACAGCCCGCGGGGGCTGACCCGCACGGAGAGAGATTTTGGATGAAAAGCGAGAAAGAGGCCGTTTCTTCGGGAAACCCCGGAAAAGCTAAGCCCTGTTATCTAGGCCGAAGAACAGGTTTTGTGCACCCCCATCACCCGCCCTTCACCCCCTCACAGCC
>NW_010424421.1:0-284 GCF_000710305.1 Buceros rhinoceros silvestris
GCTTGGCTTCGGCTCGGCGTCGCCGTAACTCTGCCCAAGCTGTGCCAGGGCAGCCCAGCCAACCTGCGGGACTGGGACTGGGTGCAGCCCTGCCCACCCCCCTGGCTTCTGGGTGGGTGCTGGGGGGCTCATGGCAGGACAGGGCGGTCTCGGGGAGGGGACAGGACCGTGACCTGGTGAACCACCCCAACGTCATCTGCTGCCCACACCTGGGCGCCAGCACGCGGGAGGCGCAGAGCCGCTGCGGCAAGGCGATCGCTATGCAGATCGTGGACATGGCCACA
>NW_010424421.1:403-898 GCF_000710305.1 Buceros rhinoceros silvestris
GAGATCGCTATGCAGATCGTGGACATGGCCACAGGAAAGGGGCTGGCCGGCATAGTGAGTCCCCTTGTTGGGCACCTGGTCTCCGTGCCTCAGTTTCCCCACCTGTACAACACGGGTGCATTGGGAGGAACGCAGTGCGCTCGCAGGCAGGTTATCATTGTTCGCCCTGCTCTTCTCGACAGGTCAACGGGCAGGCTCTCAGCAAGGCTTTCGCGCCCCAGACAAAGCCCTGGATCACCCTGGCCAGGGCCCTGGGCACGGTCCTGCGCACAGCGGGCAAGCAAGCACAGGGCAGCATGCAGGTCTGCACCCTAGGTGAGGCAGAGAGAGGCTGCGCCCCGCGCCTGGGTGCAGGGACCCCGATGGGTGGGCAGTGCGGCACAACGTGTGGGGACCCGCTGGGCCGGGCAGCTGGGAGGAGGGATGGGAGAGCGGCCAGGAGAGGGGATGGGTGGAAGGGTGGCTGATGGTGGGATGGGAGAGTGGTGGGAGGAC
>NW_010424421.1:1160-1385 GCF_000710305.1 Buceros rhinoceros silvestris
CTGCGGTGGTCATGGGCAGGCTGGCTGGAGGGGCGCAGAAGGAGGTGACCCTGGTGAACGCCCTGCTGCTGGCCCAGGAAGCTGGGCTGAAGGTACATGGACACCTTGGGCTCCGCATGTCACCCAGACCCCATCCTTCCGGGGGTTGCCCTATGGGGCTGCTAAGGCACCCCTCAGGCTGGGGGCATTCCCTGGGGTGGCCTCCGAGGCGAGCCCTTCCCCGTG
>NW_010424422.1:0-3509 GCF_000710305.1 Buceros rhinoceros silvestris
TAAGAAGCAAGATGTGGCAGGAAACATTGTCAGAGGAGGACATAAAGAGCCCACAGCCGATACCAGACTAGTGCACAAACTATCTGGCTCACTCCTGTGTTACAAAACGCAACACCTCCTACAGCACAGCACCTGTAAGGCCATGCTGGGGCACTGGAATGGGTCCAGAAAGGAAAGGAAGGGGTGTCCAGCACACCACCTCCCTTTGCATGATGCCTGGGACAGGGAAAAGGAAACGCTCTTGCTCTCTGCAAGGTAAAAAGCTTATGCTGAAATAGGGTCACTCCAAGCTTGCTATCTGGAGCAGGTGCAGACATTTGGCTGGCTTTCTCGGAGAGTGCAGCATTCACAACTGGAGACAGATTTTTTCAAGAGCTGAGATCCCATTCAGGCAACAAACCTAGCGTCCAGGTTTTCAAAACAGAGCTCCTCGTGCTGAGAGCAAGCATGTTCGAAAAACAGGACCTGAAATGGCAGCCACTAGAAGTCTTACAAGATACCACCACACGCACTCAGACTCTATGGAGGTGGCAGCATGTGTTAAACACTCAGGCATGGATGCTTCAAAATTCTCTCACCCTCTCTGGACACAAGGACAGATTCCCAGTCACTTAGGCACCTCTTCAAGCCCCATGATGTGCAGACAAATATTTCTACTTTTTAGAAACTAAAATGCAATTAAAATATTTTCTAGAGAGAGTAAAGGAGTACAGAAAGAAGCTTTTTAGAGGAGGTTTTGGAAGCAAATAGTTAAACTAAGATTTCTTGTTGCAAATAAATTTCAGGAAAACTTGTCACTTAGCAGCAGAACATTTTCTTTTTTCTGCATATGGACCTATAACCAACGCCTCTGCCTTTCCCAAACACCCTCCAAAACTTACTAACATGGGGAAACCTGAAGTGCTCCAGCTACCAGATGAATCGTATGTACAGAAGCCATGCGACACAGTTCCACTTCTGAGATTGTGACAAATACCATTTTGTTAGTAATTCTTCTGATGTGGCTTACAAAACAGTAACAAACAGGGAATGTACACCAGTCATCAAGGAAAGTGATGCCTGAGAAAGTGCCTGTGCAGCTAACTTCCCTCTCAATAGGATATGCCCAGTAAAAGGAATCAGGCAAGCAGAAGACAATACAGAAGACAAATGTTAATAACTAAAAATTATTTCACAAGCTTTTAAAAGTCATATGGCCAGCTCCTGTAAAAACACTGAAGGAGGAGGAAAAAGGTATGTGTGGGCCCAGGAAAGTCAGTTATGAAACAGAGGAGGTCCCAGCTCAGTTTGGATGATGCATATTAAAAGAGAACACAGAGAAACAGCACTGCCTCTGCCCTGGAAGATTAACTCTGCAAGGTGAGGTCTGGTTTGAGTACAAGCTGCCGAAAACTTCTCACCAGTGACAGCTAGAACTACAGACAGATGCAACATACGGTTGCATTGTTTTAGTAACTACATTTCAAATTTTATAATAGGGAATACAAAACTTCTACTTGACTAGTACAAAACATGTTTATTTCCTAGGAAACCAGTTTAGTTTCCAAAGCTGCCTCTAAGAGCTGACAAGTGCTTTAAACCATGAGCATCCTCAAGCAGTGAACTCAAAATCAGTCAACCAGCACTGCAGGTGAACTGGATGCCTGCAACCCATGACAAGAATGAAAACTCAGACATGCTTCCAACTAGATGGCAACAGTCAGCTTGACAGCTGATCCTGCCTTCAGAATGACTGCACCTGCAACAGGCACTATTAGGGCTCTCCTGACAACAAGCAGATTTCTTTCAGACCACACCCAAGTGCAGAAAAAAAGTCCTGCTCTTCATGCCTTCCCAATTATTCCCAGTCATTATCAACATCTTATACTTCATGTTGTCTTCCACCAAAAAAACCCCCAGGATCTTTGGCAAAACCTGTTGAGCAGGTGGGCAGGGGTTCCCCTAACTTCAAAGAGACCTCAATACAACCATTTGCTAATGTAATTCCAAAAAGTTGCAAGGGCTGCAAAAATTCTGCAAAAGACACAAGAAGGAAAGAAAGATTCAAAATGAATGCACTTAAGACATTTCCAGAACGTTCCAAGTTTTGGAATACTATAATATGTTGGAACATTAAAAATTTCCAAAATGTTTTAACATTTTTACGCATACAGAAGCTTTAATTGGAATATAATAACACAGGACCTCGAAGTTAATATTGCATGCACCAGTAGGGGACTGCCGGTCTCCCTTAGCAAATGAGAAAATCTTCATGATTATTAGCTTCTAGTCCTCTGCTGTCTAAGATATCAGAAACTTAAATCTCTTGCTGTCTCACAACTAAATCTTCCTAGGAAACTTTAAGGGGAAAAAATATACACTTAGAGGAAAAGCGCATTAATTCGGCAGGCAGATCTGCCCCTGTTCCGCCCATGTATGCCTGCTTGAAGCAGATCATGAGTTTGCAGTAGGTGGGTTTGATCCTCTCTGAAAGAAAATGGGCTCCTGAGATCTCTTCCAACCTTTCATTTTAGCTATTCTAATATTGGATTGATTCCCAGGCAAATGAATTACTGGATGCAATGCAGGTTAGAGACTCTAGGGTACACAATGAATGGGGGGTTTATTATTATTTATATCTATATAAAGATGCATGCGCATGGTTTTGCAATTAGCTCATGGGTTAAACTTCCAGACGTGTGCACAACTGGGGTGAGAGAAAGAAAAAGAACAAGCAAGGTTTGCGTCTACACTCATAAATCCTTTCCATGTAAGATTTGTCTGCTCTCGCCCTGCCGTTGACAGAGATTTTAATGCCCACTGACTCCGGAAGGCATTGGGTACCTGCCTCCCACGAAGGCACAGGTTTATTTGGGGAATTAGCCCTACCCTACTGTGGAAGCACAAGTCCTACAGTCGTGATTTGCAATGTGAGCGGTTTAGGAAGTATCGAGGAGAAAAGAAAGAGAAAGCCAAGAGCCTGCAGCATGAGTCCTTCCCCAGTACACACACACCTGGAATGCACTTCCACGATAGCTCAACAGGCGCCCATCTCTAAAATGCTCCTCAAGGGCACATACTACTACGTCATGGTTGCGTGGGTCTGCCAAGTGTGCTGGCGCTCTGGCAAAGCCCAGATCCTGGCCCAAACTCTACTACAAACTCATAATCCCCAAAGTACTCATTCACCAAAGGAAAAAAGTGGTTCTACAGGAGCTGAGGGGAGCTGGGGAAGCCACGCACAGCTCTGCTAAAACAGCAGCATCTGCTGCTCAGCGTGGGCAATTTCCCTTTATCTTCCCACTGGGAAACCTCCTCTAAAGGCAGTATTCGTGACAGGTTTGAGCTGAAGGGTGTGAGTTCATCTTCTTCATTTACCTCCAGCCTGGCACTTCCCCAGGGCATGACAGCCCCCCCAAAACCTGGGCACGTACCTACTTCATCCTGCAGACACCGGGAGGTCAATGCCTCCCAAGGTCCCAGGGAGGGCGGGCTGGGGGGGGAACCTCCAGGCACAGTGGGTGCTGCAA
>NW_010424423.1:0-209 GCF_000710305.1 Buceros rhinoceros silvestris
TCGGGCAGCGTCACCCTGTGCCCAGCACAGAGGGACCCACCAGTGCTGCCATGCTTCACCATGTGGCACCTCTTTGGTGACAAAGATCCAGCTGATCCAGATTTTAACACGCAGGCAGGGAATGGCATCTCCTACCCCCCAGGAATGGCAACCTCCGCAAAAATCTCTTCTGGTCCCCATTCCTCTGTGTTCCTGGATCGCTGTCATGC
>NW_010424424.1:0-4594 GCF_000710305.1 Buceros rhinoceros silvestris
AAGGAAGTTTCAGCTCAAACCAGGACAACAAGACACTGTCTTGCTATTTTAATTAAAAAGTAAACAAAAAAATGTGAACACAAAAACCACAGCTGAAGGAATGGAACATATTCTCTGAGAGGCAGTAAATTGATTGAGGTATGAGGTTGAATGTTGACAGTCTAGAAGGTCTGGAGAGAAGGGCATGTGTGACATTGCCATTTGATGAGAAGTTCCCTTGTAAATTATTATAAAATATTAAAGTTATCCATTCATATTCTCTTTGGTTGAGAAATAAGCAAAAGTAGCAAAGAATTTAGGCTTTAAGTTTGCAGTAAAATACGACTAAGACTGTGGAATGTAAATGGCTGTTTCATCACACTAGCTGAGACAAATCTGAAGGGAATTTCAGTTGATTAGCCCTGGCTACCCTACAGTCTTCTATCATTAATCAGTTATAAGGCATTAAAGATTTATACAGTACTTCTCAAAACACTGGGTAAGACATGTTTCCTAGCAAAGCTGGTATTTCTGCCAAATAACGCAATTCCAACACTGACAGTTGACTCTTGGATGATATCTAGAAACCTAGGTACTGTTAAACCCACAAAGCTTTTGGGCTAGCAGTTAATCTGAGTTCAGCTTGGTTTTGTTGTTGCTTTTGAGCAGCAGAAAAACTGGAAATAACTGTTTCTAATGCAAGAACCAATTTTTTTAAAAATAATTTTGTTCTTTTTCGTGTGTGGTTTTTTTCAACTTTTTATGTACAAGTGTCTACAAACTCAAATTTCTCGGAAGTAGCACTTGCTGGCTTGGCAAGCAAAGAGAACTTCAGCAACGTTAGCCTGCGGAGCGTTAATCTAACGGAGCAAAACTCTAACAACAGTGCTGTGCCATACAAGAAGCTAATGCTGCTGCAAATTAAAGGTACGATGGAACTGCTTTTACTTTCCATACACAACACGCTGGTTGTAACACATGGGAGTTGTTACCACAGTTGTATGCTTGGCTTGTTCTAGGTCTCCAGCTTAAGATTTATATCCAAAACCTAAAAGAGTAAGTGAGAAATGTATGACAAATGCAAAACCTTACAAATAGGTTTGCAGTGTGGCCACTGGTGTGTGTTTTCCAAGGAGAAAACGGAATATTGCAGGAATTCTAGCCATCTCGTGTAGAGATTCTGGAACTGTCCCATTCTTCCAGTGCTCAGTATAACTTGAAAGTGACATGGTAGTATTCTTGCTCTACTTCCCCTCACAGTACATAGTAATGTATCTGATTCTGCAAAATAATAGCTACTGTTCTGGTAAAGTAAAATTCTTTAAACTTTTGCTGCCTACAGAAACTGTGCCATAGCCTCGCTTAAGCGAATGTAAAAGGTTCTGTAATTTGGCTGCTGTCTGTCATTTACTTAATTCATTTCTTTCCAGCAGGACATATAGTTGTTTAAAGCAAGAACAGGAAATAATAGAAATATTAGTTGATAGGAGGCAACATTTTTTTCGTTTCCTGTGAGTAAATGCTTTTTCCACAGTACTAGTCTTTTAATTCTTCTTTAACAGTCTGTTTACATATGTTTTGCTGTATGTGCTGGGATTGTTTGTTTTTCACTCAAAACAGATAAGATCTGGGCATTTGATAGCAGTATTCAAAGGAATATAATTAGCTTTGTTTTCCCTTTAGGAAGAAGACATGTTCAAACAAGATTAGTTGAACCAAGGGCCTCGTCACTGAACAGTGGAGACTGTTTCCTGTTGTTAACTCCACATTTGTGTTTCTTATGGGTAGGAGAGTTTGCAAATGTCATAGAAAAAGCAAAGGTTAGTACTAGTTGGGGTTTTTATTACTTATTTTTAGAACTGTCACAGTATTTGCCTCTGATATAATTCAGCCTTGGTACCAATTATCTCAAAAAGGGGCACGTAACTGATAGTCAGTGACAGGTAGATATGGAGGATTCCTGTAAATATGTTTTACCCTGTGCATTGAATGAAAGCTGACAGAGGAGTGTTAGGCTGTGGAGCTGCCAGAGAAAAGAGGATATCCTCAGGAAACGGATTTGCACTCAAACAAAAAGTACTCCCAATTGCAGGATGTCCTTTTTATTCCCACGTTCATTAAGATCAAGCCTTGTTTTAAGGCGAAGGAAAGAATGAATGTATTTCTGTAACTCTGTCTCCAGTGTCTGTTTATTTAGTGCAACAAATAATAACCATTTATCCTGTCATCTGCTGTGTTATATACTATCTGCTTTTGCCTTCTTCCTGAACAAGATACGCACAAGTCCAAAGACTTAAGCGATCCTGTTCAGATAACTGTTGATCTCTTAGGCTTCAGAGCTTGCAACTTTAATTCAGACAAAGAGGGAACTTGGCTGTAGAGCTTCTTACATACAGACTATAGAAGAAGGAATAAATACTCATACCCATGCAGCCAAAGACTTCTGGAAACTCCTTGGTGGACAGACAAACTACCAGTGTAAGCATTCTTGCGGTTAGAATATCTGATGTTTTACCACAGTAAAATAGTTCAGTTGCTTCTCTTCAGTAAAGGTAGTTGGATGTTAAAATGTTTTATTTTTTATGATCTTTTTCTTAAGCTGCTGGAAGTCCTGAAGAAGATGAAATGTATGAAGCTGCAATAATAGAAACAAATTGCATTTACCGCCTCGTAGAGGATAAACTTATTCCTGAGGATGACTACTGGGGAAAGGTGCCAAAATGTACCCTGCTACAACCAAAAGAGGTACTGTGCCACTTACTGCTCCTATGGTAAGTGCAGGAATGTACAGCTGATACCAGCTTTCAGTAACTGCAAGTGCACATGGAGAGGCTCACTGAAAATTGTGTTTCTGAAAAACTTCTGAACACTTTGCTGTCTAGAGTGTGCTGCAGGTCTCAAGAAATTAGATTATGTTATCTTTAAAGTGGAATGCAATTTTAGGAAATGTAAGTCTTTTTTGTCAACAGTGGCTCACTCCGAAGTCCTGAGGGGCAAAACAGGCAGCAGTTTGAAAAAAAAAAAATAAAAACCTGTTTTCTCTTTCAAGCGTTTTTATTTCTATCCTTAGCAGACTTTTTCCTTTCAAATTACTAGTTCACCTATCTAAGTAGAAATGAGAGCAGACTTCTAAAATGAAGAACATCAGACACAAAGCATTGGTTTGAAAATACTCAAGTTGCTGCATGTTTGTCGAGCCACTTACCTACGCTGCATGTACTGCCAGCCTTCCTTGGCTGCAGGATGAAGCACAGGTCTAAATGTCAGTGAAAGTTGCTGTAACTGGACAGCAATCAGTCGTGCAACAGAATCAGGTTTTAAGTAGTAACACCTCTCTAATCAGCTAGTCACCTAGCTACCACCTAAATATACACCTCACAGCATTCCCCATACTTGCTTCCAGTGATCCTCAACAATTAGGCATCACAGTGCAGATCATGGCCCTGGCTTTACTTGTGTTGCAGTGCTAGTTGTTAGCGTTACTGCAGAAACTCAGATATTTGGAGGAGTTTGTGTTCAGCACACTGTATCACCTGGGTATCACCTTACCTAATGGTAGGTTGTTCTTTTTGGTTTGGTTTTTAGGTGCTGGTGTTTGATTTTGGCAGTGAAGTATATGTATGGCATGGAAAGGAAGTTACTTTAGCACAAAGAAAAGTGGCGTTCCAACTGGCAAAACACTTGTGGAATGGCACCTTTGACTACTCCAACTGTGACATAAATCCCCTGGACCCAGGGGAATGCAATCCACTCATACCAAGGTATCAAAACTCGAGTTTGGTCTCGTTGCAAAGACTTAGTTTTCTTGCCTTTATTTCACAGGGTTTAATTTTATTTTCTTTTGTTCCCTTGTACAGAAAGGGACAAGGACGCCCAGACTGGGCTGTGTTTGGCAGACTCACAGAACATAACGAGACTATACTGTTCAAAGAAAAATTTCTTGATTGGACAGAGCTGAAGAAACTCAATGAGAAGAATTCTAGTGAATCGCTTCACCAGAAGGTGCAATAGCTGCGTATTTCAAACTAGGTGATCTAGCTGTGATAGGAGCCAGGGAGGCTTGTTCTCAAGGATAAGCACTTCCTTTATCTTGTGGACTTCGACCTAGGGTTCAGAACATCACTCCCTACAGTGAACCCACAGAGTTGCTTTGTATTAGTGCCGAGCAGCTCAGTCAATACTGTCACAGTGGCTTTGACAAGGCATCAGATGACAACTACTGAAATATACAGGACTCAAACTGTCTGAGTGGAACTGTGAAGTCAGAATAAAAAAGCTATGCTCAAAGAAATATCTTCTGTGTTTTTTGGCAGGAAGAATCCAGATCTGACTCTAAACCATATGATGTCATGCTAATGGTAGCTGTGCCCCAAACGACTGTAGGCACAGTCTTGGATGGAATGAATATTGGCCGGGGCTATGGACTCGTGGAAGGAGAAGATGGGAGGCAGTTTGAAATTATCACTGCGTCGGTGGATGTCTGGCATATCCTAGAATTCGATTACAGTAGACTGCCTAAGCAAAGCATAGGGCAGTTCCATGAGGGAGACACGTATGTGGTGAAGTGGAAGTACATGGTGAGCACTACAGGTTAGTGAACAATTCCATGGCATCC
>NW_010424424.1:4709-18748 GCF_000710305.1 Buceros rhinoceros silvestris
TGAAACATGAGGGAGTGCAGCTAAGATGGCTGCTCCTAGTAGTGAGATCCAGACCTAGACTTCCTTGCATGTGAAACTATTTTAAAGATTAGAAATGCCAATATAGCCCTCCTAGGCCATTACGAAGTAGACCTTACTATTTTATTTCGTTTTAAAGAAAGTGTTTAAAAAAAAAAAAACCATCCAGCTGTAGTTATTTTTCATGCATCAAATGTACTACTGTCTATATCTTCTTTTACCCCACAGTGGTGGTGTAAGTTTTCACAGGACAGCTTATTAAGCCAGAATCATGCCCACAGCTTAACACCAAAATGACTGGGCAGCTGGACTAATGACAGTGGTCTGAATGTCTTACAAGAGGTGTGGGTTTAGTGACAAAGAAAGCCTTTCCTGGGTAATGGAGGACAGTAACAATGACGGGAAAAACCTTTGCCAACTCATTACCCTTGCTGTCCTTTTTACTGTTTCTGGAATCACTTTGCGATCGGTTTCAGTCTCAAGTGGAAAACGTTAGCAGTGTTCTGACAAAGAGCTTGAGAACAGCAGGTAAATCACTGAGAATCAGTCAGCTCATTGGAACTCTCCCTTCTGGCACTAAACTAAGAATAGGTGGCTTTTGTGGTAAGTAAAACAGAAATAGTCTAAAAAATTACTGTTACAGATAGGAGAATAAAATAACATTGGTTCAAAGCAGTATAACGCTAACAGCTATACAGCTTCAGGCTTTTAGCCAAAAAAATATAGGTAGATCTTATTTGGGATTGAGTTGAAATACTGGCAAATCCAAGAAAAATAGAGAAGCTTGTAAGTCTTGGGAGAAATGGATAACGCTAACACTGAACTGTAAACAGGCTCCTAATCCAAATGGATGAAAATACATTCCATCACTTCAAAACAGAATAAATTTTTATGTAGGAGGCAGTGTTTTATGAGCTGAATGGACAGATAAGAGTGAACACCATAAATTTTAGAAGTGACTAGTGGTTTGAGTATTCTCAACTTGAAAAAACAAGAATGCTTTCTCCTAAGTATTTCGGTTGGATGCTGCTCAGGACTGCTGAAATCAAGGCAGAAGGTTTATTATTTTGTTAAGAATCTGATTTAAAGCTCTTAGGTTTTTTTATAAGTCTTTGATTTAATTATATCTGTTTATTCGGTATTCACTGGAAAGAGTAAAATATTCCGTATCTGGTTGTGGTGTTGAACTTCACTTGTTGTAAACATTATTTTCTTATCATAACAACCAAACAGATACTTAAAAAGAGTTGCTGCTAATCCACTTTTAAGACCAACATGAAATAATGAGTTAATTTTAAAAAAATAAACAAAGCTTACCTAATCCTAACTTTTTTGACCGCAAAATACTGCTCTGGTGTCCTTTTGTTCTGTAGTTTTCCTTTCTAATGCCACTTTACCAAGAAGGATTTTTCTTTTATGCCTGTAGTTTTCTCAACTGTTGCTGTTTCCAGTATCTCTCAGCAACCAGCTACTCTCCTGCTGCCAAAGAACAGTGTGTAATGTGGAAAATGAGCCATAATGCACTCTTCTGGTAACATGACTGGACATACCGTTTCACATGCAAGTTGGCTCAAGTGATGGCAGTTATTTTTCTCTAATAGTACCAGTTCTTTCTACATCTCTTTCTCTGGCCAGCTCAGGCATCTCTGCCTGTGGGCTTACATCCACCTGATGAAACAATGCCAACTTTGCACAGGGAACGTTCCAGCGTGGAGACCTAATGTTCCTCCAGTTGAACATTTTATCTTTCCTATTCTGGACAGGATAGTGCTGAGCTGGCAAATGAGATTAAACCATGTGCTGTTTAAACCTTCAGCATGTGTTTTCTGTTTTACAGTTGGAAGCAGACAAAAAGGAGAGCAACAAGTACGGGCTGTTGGAAAAGAGAAATGTGTGTATTTCTTTTGGCAAGGAAGGCATTCCACAGTGAGTGAGAAAGGGACATCGGCACTGATGACAGTGGAACTTGATGAAGAGAGAGGAGCACAGGTGAGCTTCCTGTAGACCTGGCTGGTGGTCCTAGTAAGACTTGCCTGCCCAAGTAGCTACTAATGGTAAATGCAGATTATCTTTTTTGCCTCCTCTCTTTCTGTAAAAGTGTTCTTGTCAGCACAAATAGCCAGACTTCAAAATTACTTTTGTCTTTATTCCAACTTCCAGAAACATATAAGCTCCTTTATGGATCGTCATTCCCAAACCCCCCTTCTAAAGATGATATTTCTGAGAATGGCTGAAGAAGAATGTCTTCTGTCCCTGCAGGAATAGGTGAAGCACAGTTAAACAGTTTTGTGCCTTCACTTCAAGTACATGTTCATATAATAGGACTGCCTTCCTAGTGCTGAGAACAGGAGAAGCACTTTCTGCCAGGCCAAAGCATGAAAATACATTGGAAATTTTCAAATTGTTCACTCTGTAATTTAATGTTAGGTTGCCTTGTTTTGCAGAGATGTTAGCAACTGTAGATTGAGCTAGTCTGAAGCTGAAACAGAGGACAGGCTAGCTTGCTTTTTCTTTAGGCAGAGTTGGGCTTTGCTGTGGCTTCACTGTTACCAGCGTACAAGATGGGAGGTTTAGAGTTAGTTTCTTGAAAAGTTGTAATTATTTTAACAGCAGCATAGAGTTGGGCTTTGCTGTGGCTTCACTGTTACCAGCGTACAAGATGGGAGGTTTAGAGTTAGTTTCTTGAAAAGTTGTAATTATTTTAACAGCAGCATAGATAAGACCAGTAAAAGAGGGATTCCTAGAGGATACACATAAATACACTTGATCCAGAGTATGTGATTCCGTGCAACATACCTGATTTAGCAATTGGCTATATCAGTTTCATAATCACAATGCAATGTTTTATGAGCAAAAAGCATGCGTGTTTGTCGTAGGAACCAGTTTTATTGCAGATTTGAAATCTATCTAACTGAACTTGGTTCCTACATTATCTACATAATAGTTTCAAAGAACATCAGGCAAGATGGCCCAGTCCTGTAAAGAATTCAAATAATGGTTAAACTAATTTAATTTAAAGTTTACTTGGTATGCCTTATCCTCTGAAAGTCGTGATTGTTGGATTTGAGCTAGAGGTTTCTTTTAATATGCAGGACACATGAAACCCATTGCATGCTGATATATATGGTGATTTAAACAATAGTCAGCAGCTGTAAAGTAGAAGGAAAGCTGTCTTCATGGGTGCCCATAATTATATAATTTTTAGTAATCCATAGGGACTAGTTTTCTTGAGGCTGCATACTTGCTTCTTTTTTTTTATTGTTGAAGAGTGGTGCTTTCAATTTCCAGGTACAAGTGCTTCAAGGGAAAGAACCACCATGCTTCCTGCAGTGCTTCCAAGGAGGGATGATTGTGCATGCTGGAAGAAGGGAAGAGGAAGAAGAAAATGCACAAAGTAAATTACTGTTAGTTAAGAGTTTCTGCCCCAAAATTCTTTTTTTACCTATTGCGACGGGCTTTGAGTTCTGTCTCAACTACCATACTCTGTAGGGAAGGGAAGCAAATGCCATGAAACCCGTGAGACAGCTTTGCAATGCTTTGTTTCAAGGTAGTTTATTTCTACCTTTAGCACAGGATGGATTTTGTCATGCTAGAGCAAGCTGACGTTATTGTACTGATACGCACATAAATAGTTCTAGTTGTTTTTTAATTAAGCGAAGTGCCTGTTTGCTTTAAAATATGTTCTTTTTTGCATTGTCTGGGCAAAAGAGTGTTTTTATAAACAGTTCTCCTGCTCTGAGGAGAGCTCTAAGCTGTTGTTACGCATTCATTACTTATTGCAGCATATTCTTTGAATGCTGCAGTTGAGGTAGGAGAATTTCAATGCAGGTGTAGCTGGGACGTGTTCCAGTTCACATCTGAATATGACCTCCTGTGCCTAAGGTGCACAGGGGAAGAGGAGCTGAATAGAAGCACTACTGTGTTTGTTTCCCATTTTTTCCTGTATGAAATAGAACAGAAACTCGACTCTTGTGCTCTCTTAAGCTCCTCAACTCTTAATTCTTCTACTTCTGTAGCTAGATTTCAGAAGCATCTTTTCTGCAACAGGGTTTCTCAAGCAGTGCTAGCCAAACCTGATGCTTAGCTAGTTTATTCTGTGTCAATGCAGGGATGTGATATGTGAAATTCATCCAGTATGAGAACAGCTGTTCCAGATCAGAGGTCTTGAATTTAATCCCATCTGACTGTATAATACTGCTGCACTGTTCCTGTCTGCTCCAGGTGACTGGAGACTATATTGCGTGCGAGGAGAAGTTCCCAGTGAAGGAAACTTACTTGAAGTAGCATGTCACTGCAGCAGCCTGCGTTCCCGGACATCCATGATTGTCCTCAATATAAATAAAGCTCTCATCTACCTGTGGCATGGCTGCAAAGCACAATCTCACACCAAGGACGTAGGACGAACAGCAGCCAATAAAATAAAAGAACAGTGAGTGTCTAACCTATGTTTTGGAGATGTTTGTATAGGCTACCAATTTACTTAAAATAGTCTGCCTCAAAGAAAAGTTGAAATAAATAAAGCTGTCCTCTGAGTACAACTCATGCAGCATGCGCATGCTTGGTAAAGAGAATGATGGGTAGTTGATTCGGTGGAGTGGAGAAAACACGTAATCACTTTCACTTAAGGTCAATGCTCTTATTCTTCCTACTTGCACTACTAGTTACAATTGCAAAAAATCTGTCTCCATTTGAAGGGAGGTGCTCAATGTCTGCATAGCAAACAATCCCAGTTGATAGGAGGATTAGAATCAAGTCTTGTGAATAATGAAGAGGAAATATATTTGGGAAAGCATGTGAGGAGGATAAGCAGTAGTTACACTAACAGGTAATGAGAATCCCTACTGAAAGCTTATGTGGGCATATCCTCCGCTCTGGCTATGCGCTCAGAAGTGGTATGAGAATGGTTGCTGAAATTCTATACCTTGATAATCATTTTTGTCATCGCTTTCAAAAAGCCCATGCCAACATGAGGTGTGCAACAAGCCTGCAGGATGCTTTTCGGTTCTAATAATGCAAGTGGCCAGCAGGTTTATGTTAGCTGGGTTCGGGACAGGAAAGCTGTGTTCACTCTCTTTCTTTGTGTTTTGTAGGTGTCCGCTGGAGGCAGGGCTGCACAGCAGCAGCAAGGTGACGATACATGAATGTGATGAAGGGTCAGAGCCCTTGGGATTCTGGGATGCATTAGGAAGGAGAGATCGAAAGGCCTATGATTGCATGTTGCAAGGTAGACCTGCATTTCTGCATTTAGCACTCGCGTTTTACTTTACTAGTCTGCGGTATTGTTAGATTTAACCTAAAGCTTTTGAAGAACTTCTTGGTAGTTCAGATGATCCTTCAGACAGATGCTTCCAAAAATCTACTGAGTTAAGTAATACCGTTATAGAGGGAAAGTGCTGTTACACAAAGTGTTTCATTTTGCTCTCTCCCCCTTCTGCAGCCCCTCTGTATTACTGCAGCACAGAGCAACAGCTAACACTGTTACCAACACATTTTGCTTCTCTTCTGAAGGGATTTAGGAGGCAGTTCTGCACACGTTCTTGTGCAGTCTTTGCTTTGAAACTGCCAACAAAGGTAGCAGGGGGATTGATTTACCAAGTGGAAAGTTTGTCAGCTCAAAAGTAAACTGAGATGGGCTTGCTTCACTTAAGCTGCAAAACAGCCAGTTATGAAATGGCCGATAGTAACTAGCCAGCATCAGATTCAAACTGGTGTCAGCCAGCCTTTTAGCTCAAGTTCTTAGCAGCTGTTGCTAGTCCCCCAAGACATCTGGCAGGCTTTCGTGATTTTTTCAAAAACCAGAAAATTTACAGTCACTCTAAAAGTTGATTTTTTTTTTTAATTATTTTTATTTTTTACATTAATTTCTGGCATTTTCTATTGGAAATTTTCTTAATTTTTGTTCTTTAAAGATCCTGGAAAGTTTAATTTCACACCCCGCCTGTTCAGCCTCAGTAGTTCATCAGGGGAATTCTCAGCCACCGAGTACGTTTACCCTTCGAGAGACCCTACTGTCATCAATTCCATGCCATTCTTGCAAGAGGATCTTTACACTGCCCCACAACCAGGTATATTCTTTAAAATACTTACAGGTAACTGTCTCCTTCACTGGGCAGAGGTTCAGTAACTTGATTTGCCACAGGAAGAGAGGCACATATGATGTATATGCAGCATTAAGCAATAACAGTATTTTTTTTCTGTGATAAAAATGTTGAGAACTAATCAAGCATACATGTATCTCAAAAGCTGGCTATAAAAATAGTTTATATCAGAGAAACTCAGTTCAGCTGAGGTTCAGCTAGGCAAATAACAAAAGGGAATAGGAAAAATGATCCTGTCCTGATCCTGACAAGCATGTAAGGCTGGGGTTGTTTAGGGGATTCCAAGAACTAGTAGGTGTCTGATGATGGATTTGTTATTTGTTGGCTGTGTAGCACTGTTCCTTGTTGACAATCACCATGAAGTGTACCTGTGGCAAGGCTGGTGGCCTGTGGAAAACAAAATTGCTGGATCAGCTCGAATCAGGTGGGCTACAGACAGGAAATGCGCCATGGAGACAGTGCTCCAGTACTGCAAAGGTAGGTAACAGACTGCTGTGCCTGGCTGTTCTGAGCGTGTCGTACCTTTCTGTGCCTTCCTGCCCTGAACTGACAAGAACTCTGGTGCTCCTCCAACGTTACCGATAAACATCAGTGTATTCACTCACCTCATCTAAGGTTATGTGAGGCTGGGAAAAAACCTGCAGCTTCTGATGGAGGATGAATAGAGAAAGGTGTGGGGTTGCTCTCCAGGAAAAAGGGCATGAGTAACAGCCATGGTCCGTTAGTTCAGAGCAGTTTCCCACTGTAAGTTGCTAGGCCTTAACTAGTGCAAACTATGTCCCCTTGCAAGGAAAGCCTGGTCACTTACTAGGCCTTGAGACCTCATGATGCCCCTGATCTCTTCTGTAGCAAGTAAACTTTACAGCTTGTGATACAGCTGGTGGTAACTATCATCTTCTCTCACAGCCATCTGTACGCTTGAAGAGAGAAAGTGATACCGGTGTTGGATTCCACCCTTATGTAAGGATAAGCCAGTCTCTTCTTCCCAATCTGCAGGTCAAATAGGAGTAGGAGCAAGTGTTGCGTTTCTGCTCAGTTGTCTCGTGTCACTGAGAGCAAGTGGTAACACCTGGCAGGAGACAGCTGAAAAGCACTGCTGGAGACACTGAAATGTGACCTTTATTGATTGGACTATGTTATTGCTCTACAAGGTTCATCCTTGGGTGTCCCCTGCACTGCCCTGCCAAACAGCAGCATGTGTTTAGGAATGGGGTGCTAAAGACAGGGCAGCAATTGGAAGAGTCTTTGAGAGTGACTGCTGAATTCCTAAAGGAGAGGCCAGTTACATGTTCTCCACCACCCCCAGTTTTTGCAAGTCAGAAGGAGTGATAAGATGGTTTTCTTTGAAATCGTTTCAAACTATGTGCTTCACAGCAGAAGTGAATGTCAGCATAGAGGAACAGAGCCCCCTGCAATGCAGTGCCCAGAGTTGCTCAGCAGGTTGGTTGGGAGATGGAAGTAAGATCCTGGTCTCAGCATTCCTGATGCAGAACTGTAATCTTCTGGTAATGAAAATCATGTTTTCTGGCCCCAGCAGAGATGGAATAAGATACATGTGCTGAGGTTTGGGTACTTTTCCAGATTTCTTGAACTTCATCAAGTTTGTTGATGGGAAAAGGGATTAGTACCTTCTGCACTGGAATGAATTTGCTCCGTCTGAGTTTGATGCACAGTGGAAAGCTCTTCAGTGACTCTCAGGGGTCTGACGTTTAGCACATGTATCATAGGACAAAGGTTTTTTGCTGGGTGCTCGCTTACCTCTGGCCATGACTTTGCAGTGGTTGTGGCTTTTAGCCTCTTTGCCATGGGGTAGTTCTCGAGAGCTCTGGGCTGTGTGGTTGGACAGGTATAGAGCATGGTTGTTACCGTTAAAGGCTGATTGATTCTACTTGCGCTATTTCTATGTCAAAGCTGATGTGAACTTCTTTAGTAAATTTATACTACTCTCAAACTATGTTGTTCTGGTGGTCTATCACTTTCAGGATCTGAGACTCTGTCAACCACTTAAAATTTTCATTGCATCAAGCTGTCAGGGCTGGCTAGCTCTCGTGTGTTGTTACTCACCAAGGAGGAGAAATTGAACTTCAGGAGATACCAATGCTGCTGCAATTATTTTGGCTACCAGATTATAGTTGAGTGATCTGAAGCATTAAAATACTTTTCTCTCATTTTTCTCTCTCCACTTCCATCTTCATCTGTGTCCCTCTCCCCTCTTCCTCACACACACGCACATCCCCCCCTTTTTTTTCCTGGCTGGCATGATGGTGTGAAAGAGATTGATTAGCAACTCTGGATATCCCATGAATATACCTAGCAGTTCTCCTTGTGTATAAACCTTATTTGACTTGTTAAATGTCTTGAAAGGTTTTCTGGGGGTTTAACTGCTTAATCAGCAGTCTAGAGAGCTGAGCTGCAGACCACTAGGAAAGGGAAGAATCAGGTTTGCCCTTCTGTGAATCTTAGGACACCAGTTTGTGCTGAGGGCAGACTTCATACAATGAAACTCCACTTACATACATACAAATTCCCCTTACCTATGCTGGAACATTAGCAAACGCCACTCTCCTTTTATCTCTTGGCTGAATTACTGAAAGTGGGGCAGTGCAACTACAGCAGATTCATGCATGTTTTTTTAAATGCGGAAGTTTTGAGTGCTGGTAGAATGAACAAATAAACAACAGTGAAAATACGTGAAATAGAAGGCTTAAAATCAAGTATTCAAATGATAAATCTGTCAAAATTGTATCATTAAAGCACTTACATTCTATTATATCTGTTGGACCACTCCACAGAGCTTTTACCTCTACGATTCAAAGTTTCACGTGAACATACTCTCTGTAATAGGTTTGCTCCCAACATCTGATGTAAAGCCAAACCTGTAACGTTCAGGTTTTGCAGACCTAATGGAGCAGTAATGTCCGGCCAGGCTTTCCATCTGCATTCAGCACCGGTGCTCCAGTACTTGGCATAATGATTTTAACCACTTAAACTCATACCACACCTCTCCTAGGCACTATGTCCATATCCTGTGTAGGTTGTTTTTTTTTCTCATAGGACTATATAGTACTATATAGTTTTGTACATGTTTTAAAGAAGCAGGACTCTCTTTAAAAATCATCTAGCTACTGCAATACCTGTGTTAACTGTCAGAGCCCATCCTTTGAATTTGCAATAACAAAAAGACTGTGTTAGACTTCAGTATCCCAAATTAAGAACGGTTTAAATATTCTCACTTCAACCTCCAAGCTTAAGCTTTGTTTGCTGCTGGCAGGACACTTCTGCTGAGTATACAGGAGGGTTTCATTTACCTGGATTTGGGTAATTTCAGACCATCACAGTCTGCTTACTCTATTTTTGTAAGGTAAAAAGTACACTGGGTTAGGAAGTAACTGTGGGGGATTTTCAGCATGCATGGTTTGATCTTTGTGGTTGGATACAGTCAAATGCAGATTTAAGAATACTGAAAAATGTGTTAAAAGGTGCTGTACTACATGAAAAAAATCCTGGTGAAATTTATTCCTGCCACTTTAAATGAGTTCAGTGTTACAGGAAAGAATCAATGAAATATGCTTAGGAGGTAGCTCTGGATAGCGGGTGACATTGTAAAATGTGGTACTGTTTGTAAATTTTTTTTCTGTTGACTGTTTTTAGGAAAAAATGTAAAGAAGCCCCCAAAATCCTATCTAATTCATGCTGGCCTAGAGCCTCTGACCTTCACTAATATGTTCCCAAGTTGGGAACATAGGGAAGACATCGCAGAGATTACAGAAATGGTAAATCTTTTCATTACACATGCTGTTTCCTGTTGCTAGTAACTGTGCCTTGTGTTGTCAATGACATTGCTTACTTGTGTTGTCAAGACCCAAAATCCAGAGGATGAACTTACAAAGTGCAGTTCAGGGGTCTGCACAGGAGAAAAATAACAACATAGCTAAATTCTGACTGGGAGAGTGGATACCAAAGGCGTTCTTGGTTGTTTTTTCATGTAACTTTTCATATTCTTTTTTTTGTTGTTAAAAACGGGAGGAGAGTGTTTTCTGAATCATCTCTTAGAAAGAGATGTGCTAGAGTTTAGCAGAACAACTGCTTCAGTCCTCGGAAACAGGCAGCAACATGCAGTTGGTCTGTCCTCCAGGCTCGAAGCGCAGGGTAGCAAAATGCCGCGTGAAGGATCTGCTGTCTCCAAGAGCTCCAGCACTGACTTCCCCACCAGGAAAGCAGAGTCACAGCTGAATTATGTGTGACTGCTATAAAAGCCTTCAGCGAAGGGGCAGCTCAAGGCAAATGACGTTTTCTGTTTTGCAAGTCTTATGCAGCCATCCTTAGTGGAAAATGCTGGTTTCATGACTAAACACAGAATTCAGCCTTCAATAGAGAGTACCGCATGTCCTCCTGATAAGCGCAGACCTTTCTTTAGCTGTGAGATTGTTTCAGGGCAGAACCGTTGGTCTGTTTGTGGACCTGGGTGTATTGCGTCGGGCTCCATGGGCCTGGCAGTGCAGGCTGATCCCATGCCATCTGCAGACTGCAATGGGAGCAGTTAGTGGTTTCAGCATTGTGACCCTGTTCTCCGTTTCCCTGTTCTCCCTACAGGATGCTGACGTTTCTAACCAGATAATCCTTGTAGAGGACGTGCTGGCCAAGCTGTGTAAAACGGTGTATCCATTAGCAGATCTCTTAGCAAGGCCCCTACCCGAGGGAGTCGATCCACTGAAGCTTGAAATTTATCTTTCAGATGAGGACTTTGAGGTAAGGAGAGAGGAGCTGTGCTGTTGCTGTGTACGTGTATGTCTAACCATGCTGTGAAGTCATTTGACAGCTTTGCTACTTGTAAGAGTTTTTACTAACGACATATCCTCTCGTTTTAAATGCAGGTTGCGTTAGAGATGACGAGAGAAGAGTACAATGCACTGCCATCTTGGAAGCAGGTTAATCTGAAGAAGGCAAAAGGACTTTTCTAACTTGTGTTTATTGGAGTGAGCACTAAAGGGATGTCTGCTTCCACTTTCTATGCCCTTTAGAAGAATTGTACCCCACATTTACAGCAGAAATAGAAATAATCTGAAGTTACTAGTGACTACCTATCTGGAGGTGTGTAATATTATAAAAGGCCAAGAGAACTCTTTGGAGACAGAATTCAGTTTTGACTCTTAAAGGTAACGTGTTTAAGCTCTGCTTTCCTATGCACTTGAACAGTAGTTCCTTGAGCTACTGCTGCAGGTGTCCTTTGGCTATACACGATACTTGCCATCTTTGGTTTTGAAGAAGTTCTCTTTGTAAAGTGTTATTTTGTTAGTTTGTGGATTACAAAGAATTTATATTTATATAAACACATAGAACAAGTATGTATTTAACAATGCAATATATATATTCACTTTCATGTCAAGACTACAGAGAAGTAGTGGGATGGCAGTTGCTTGTACCGAATTAGCTATACCACCAGTATGTATCTCCTGCGCATTCTGAAAAGTTTCTCTTTGCAATAGCTGATGAATTGTTCTCAGTGCTGCTTCAGGTGCTAAACTGAACAAAGCGTTTGTATTTATAGCATGGATTTCTTGGGAAACTATGCGAATCAATCTTTATACTTTATTATCCAAAAATGTATAGTGCCTTGTTTTTTGTGTACAGTTTATATACAAAAAAAAAAAAAAGATTGGTCTGCATTTTGAAGATGGCTTAGAGTGGTCTCCTATGTTACTTTTATAATAGTAGAAATAAAAACATCTCAGTTTCTAATATTTGTTGTAAACATTAAACATGTCTTTTGTGATATCAGAACCAAAAGTAAAAGCTTCTGAATAAACGTAACGATGCTCTGACTTGTCATTATTTTGTACTGTAATCTGTACTAAGTCATTGGACTCTTCCATAACGAGGTGTTTTATCAAAATATTTTAACCGTAGGTATCTGCGGGTGTTGTATAGTTATAATTTGAGAAACAGACAATGTAGAAAATAATCAATGTATGAGATAAAATTAGGTTGTGCAACACTGCAGTGCTGAACTTCAGAACAGTCACACAACTCCTGTATCCTTTGGGTTTCCCTGTTTTGTACACGAAACCAAAATTATTATGATGGTTTTCAACCTTTGAAAAAAATCTTTTCAACCTTTGTGCAATTGCAAGTAAAACTTGAACTGAAAATGAGTATGGCATCATGTCCGTTCTTTCAATAAGCAGTCTTCATCACTTTCAGCTAATTAGGATATGGAATAGAGTAATCGAATAAAAAATTTGCTGTTGTTGAAATGTTTTTCAGATATTTGGCATTTCTGTGAACAACTTGTGCCGTTCCCCACTGGTAGCCAGGTAGATTTCACTTTTTCATTCCTTCCAGCCCAAGTTTACTCCTGCTCTGCAGCCATTCAGAACTCCTCCTGCCTCGGAAAAAAACAGTCGCCTGCAGTAGTGCCTGTTGCTGCTCTTGCCATTCTTCTAGGCTCAAGGAAATGCAGTAGGATCTTCGAATGTATGAGCTGCAATTGCATCAAGATCTGCAGTAAATATTGCTCCACAGTTAAAATCAACCTTGTTTTGGCAGATGCTTGACAAGTTGTAAGCTAGCTTGTAAGTAAATAAGCAAAAAGCCTAGTAATAGGCAAGTGCTATTCACCCAACCTGAGACAGAGTACAGGTAAATTTTCAGCACTGCTGTATTTCCTTTCGTAGTGGTTTGTGGCAAGAACTGAAATGAAATAACCCAAGAAAAGGGTAGCAGAGGTATTCAGGATACTTCTTGCATAGCCTCCAGCAAAAAAATGTTTCGCTGTCTGATAGTTCCTCAGAGGTCCTCAGCTATGTATGCTGCATGGGATACACGTGTATCCCATGGGATATGAGTTTGAGAACTCAGGGCTTTATAGTGACAAATTTATTTTTCAAGCACTGAGAGGTTTCCAAAGTCACTGCTATATTCATCTAAGTATTTTTGCGCCCGTCTAATTTCTGCTTTCAGCCTTTCTGGTGATAAAATCAAGCAGGAATTAAGTTTTGTTTATTCATGTTCAGTCTGTAGTATGGGGGTAGCAGGTTCTTCTGTTTTGATTTTTCTCTCCAACAGAGAGCTGATTTGCATAGCATGATTGACCTTGTTTTTCCCTCTGGCAGGCTAGTGTCATTTGCTTTTGTTTTTTGAAAACACCATCACTCCTCCAAGTGCTGCTGAAGGGCAACATCTACTCACCCTTAAAGCCTTTAGAATCTCAACTAAAAGACAAGACAAGCCAGCACAGAGACCTGCTGGCAGTGAAACATAATTTGGTGTTGTCAGCTCTCAGAGTTCCTGTCGTTTCCCAACACAACCTGATATCTTGTGTCCCAGTTCCAGGAACAAGGACACAGAGCCTACTTCCTATTTAAGTGCTTTGCTTAGGAAAGCTGCAGAGTTCTGCAGAAAAGATACTATTTTATTGTCCTTAGTATACTTGTTACTTATCCTGAAATGGAAGGCCAACAACAGAAAGCAAGTCAGTGTAAGGCCTCAGACAGAACTGTGGGTTATGCTTTAATTTTCTGCTACCATCCCATTCCAATGTGGGGAGGCCATTCATGGTTGGAAATTGGAAAGGGACGTTAAAATCTGGAACTGTTTTTACAGCCCTGCATGAGAAATACTGCTGAAACAGGTTTCGCTTGGGTATGGGGAGAGAGGGGTAGTTTGTTTGCATGTGTTATCTAGAGCTGTTTGCTCATGTCAAATAGACCCCCAAGAACACGCAATGTCTAGGGTGAATTCAAAGGCAAGAACCTGGTGCAGGGACTCTCTGTGTGAAACAGGCAGTACTTGAACACAGCATTCTGCATTTTCTGTCAGTCTTGCAGCTTCCAGGCCTTGAGCCATGATTCTTACCTCCTGTGGTTTTAAACTGCTCAATCCTGTCTCTTAAAAATATTGCTCTTTGATTACACAAGCATTCCT
>NW_010424424.1:18842-21724 GCF_000710305.1 Buceros rhinoceros silvestris
GTAAGGATTTGTTAGCAGTGAAATGGGCTGGAAACAGGAATAGGTAAGTGTGCCAAAACAGCACATCAGACATTCTGTATGAAAAATCCGTGGCCTGTATACTTCAGCAAGAAAGGGAGGGGAAATGCAAGGTAAGTAGGCAAGGTAAGTTACCAATCTTTTAATAGTTTGGGAGAGCTTGTTGCTGTCCATGTCAGTCCCACCGGTCTCCCAAACAGGTATTTAGCTGAGCAGGAGTTGCGGAGCCATGTGCACAGCTGGTGAAAGCTGATTCTGAGCTTCTCTGAAAGCCTGTGGTGCTTTCGTGGGCGGGGGGCAGCGGCAGGCTGGTGCACTGGAGTCTGAACGTGGCAGAGCCCTCTCGGATAGAGGCTTTGGCTGGCCAAGACATGCTTCCCACAGAGGAGCATTAGCCCTGCTTGCCTGGAGTGGCAGGAAGAACTGCAACTAACTCTCAGTATAAATATCCCTTTGGGACCAAGAAGCAGATGAGGAGAAATAACAACATTGTCCAAAGTGTTGGCTTTCCACATTCCCTTGTGTGGAAACTAAAGCAGATTTGAAATAGAAGGTCATTGCTGCCCGTAAGTAGGAGAAAGCCATCTATACACCAAAAGTGTGAGCCCCCTGTTCACCTGATGCAATCTGTCGGTATGATGCTGTGAGCCAACAGCCGATGCTGCAGGGAAATCCCTTTTGGGCACAGGGTGAGAATCATGCTCAGCCAGTCAGTAGTGTCTTTGGGGACACGTGGTTCCCTTTGCTTCTCACAGAGCAACAGCATGGGGTTGATCATACAAGCCCGAGATGCTGCCATGGGTAGATGAACACTTTTTAACCCTCCCCCTGAGACTGAATGTGTGAATTGATCTTTGATGGGGATGAAGGAGGTTGGGGTGCAGCACTTGAAGGCAATGAGGGTTAGTTCTCCCTCCTCTGGTCTCATATTTATGTGCCCTGTAAGGTTAATGCTGATTCTGTGTTGTTTTCCTGTGATTTGTTCAGTGGAGTAAGACGAGCACCTGGAAGAACAGCGAACTGAGTAATTCCTCTTTCTGCTGCTACCCTGGTGCGTTAGTAGCTAAACCACCCAAAGAACAGCCCCTCATTCATGCTGGCCTTGTGGCTAAGTTTTGTTCAAACCTGTGATTACAGCCAGTCCCAAAAAGAAAAAGGATGAAGCAGCAGCTGATCCTGCCAGTGGGAAGGAGGACAATTCGAGGACCGTGCTGGTCAGCCACTGCCCTACCTGTGAGGGAATCCACTGCTCACACATGTGGTACCTGCCCACAACATGAGACCTCTCCTCTTCAAAACCTATCTCAGTTTAGCAAAGGTGCCACCTGCAAGGCACCCCACTTGCTCTGAGACTCACGGGCGGTCTTAAACTCTCTGTTTGGCAGCCCTGGGACCTGCTCTGTGTCAGGAATGTCTCATGGAGGTTTTTCCGGTTTGTTTTTGTGAGACTTGGGAGTAGATGGGGGAACGTGCAGCTAAGTGGCAGTATTGCAGCGGCCGTGCAGCTGGCAGCCCTATCTTGTGGGGAGGACAGCCATCCTCTATGATCCTCTGTGGTCTAGGGTGGCCGAGAGCAGCATGGAGTGGGAGTCAGTTATGTGGGGACTTCCTAGGCCTGGAGAGCCACTGAAGAAGCAACCACCACCAGTCTGTAAAGCTGCACACTATGGAGCTGAAGCAAAGTAAATCTTTATCTCTGGCTTGTGCCCCTGAGGTGCAGCATATTTCAGAGGAAGGGTAAAGAAGAGGAAGTGCTGTAAGGACGTGCCCACCATTATCTTTCTTGCAGCTGGGCTGCTTTGCCTGTGGGTGCTCCCTGCCTTTTATTTCTCAGTGCAGGGACTCAGTGTAATGTGCCCAAGTGCCAAGGCAATCGGCCCAGGAGATCGTTGCCAGAGGCTGCAGGTTCACACCCTTTCATGCCAAATGTAAGGACGTGCAGCCCAGGGGGCAAAGATGAGCCCACCCTGTTTCTAGAGCCACAGTCCTGATGCACTGACAAAGCAGGAGGCACCAGTTGCTCTCTTGACAAGGCCATAACGTGCCACTTCTGAAAAGCTTTGTAAATCACACCTGCTCAGTGTAGCCCCTTAAACTAGCACAGGAATAGAATATATTTTCACAGCAAGGACCAGATTCTGGACAAATTTCTTACATTCTGTTGCTAAAAGATGAATATTTACACAAAAGAAACAGCTTTGTTTTCTGCTCTCTCATCGCAAAAAGGAATCTAGATATTTGAAGAAAAATTTCAAAAGAAGGTAGAGTCGGTTGCAGAGATTCATGGTAAAAGGTACTAAAAGTGCATGTGAAGTCCCTGGCTCTACTACGTGTGTCTGCACAGCCCAGTCCAGGCCCTGTGCTGGCACACCCTTGCACTCATGCTCCCTACGCTTGTGGCTCTATCAATCCAACAAGCTGGAAGGGGCTTTGAGGGGCTATCCAGCCGAGCTGCCCACACGATGGCTGCAAACACTACCTAACCCACCCCAAACTTCTGCTCTCTTCTCCACAGAGACCTGTCCACGGAACTACTCACCAAGTTACTGAACCAGAGAAAAGTCCTAGAGCACATGCACCACTGGAGGAGCAAGGGGGGCAGAAGAAAGCCACCTGCAGTGCCCCCATTTTCCGCATTGCTAGCTGACAGCTCCCTGATTACACTCCCCTAAAGGGTGGTGCTTGCTCAGCCTCCCCCTCTGCAGCCTGTGGGTTCCAGGCTGCACTAACCAGCACATTCGTTTTCCAGTTGCTCAGCCACTTCTGCTATGACAGCATCACCCTGATACTTAATCCCTTTAATTTAGAAACTGTATAAACTGGTAGCCACTAGTTGTCTTTATGCAGCCAGTAAATGTATAGTA
>NW_010424424.1:21849-22216 GCF_000710305.1 Buceros rhinoceros silvestris
GCCTCTATACCACCCCTGCTCTTGGTAATGGCGACTTCCTGCGAAGAAAGGCACCTGCTTCCTAGCTCCAGAAATCAGGTGCTGTGTATAACAATGTGCTGAAGCGGTCACACTTTATTATAAGTGCCTCTGTTCACCCTGTGCTTTATAAATTGCTCATGACTTATAGACAGAAAAGTAATTGATTTGGCTTTGCTTATTTATGGGGACCCAGGCAATATTTTATAGTTTCACTTCTACAGCTTTTTTTGAACTAAAGTCAGTCATATAAGTAGTTTCCAAATAAAATCTTAGCTAGTTCTAGTACTTTTTCTTTTTCCAACTCTGACTGCTACCTTCATTTCATTGAAGTCTTACAATTTAAATA
>NW_010424425.1:0-373 GCF_000710305.1 Buceros rhinoceros silvestris
GTGACAGCCCTCCCGCGCAGGCCGCGTGGTCCTTTTGCCCGCTGCCTCGCCTCGACTGCACATAGGCTTAGCACTGCGCCGCCAGCCTGTGCTCGCCTCCTTCCGAGGCCTGACACTCAGCCCGCAGGCTTTGGCTCTTTTCCCCTTTTCTCCTCTGCCCACAGCAGAGCCCTGGCAGCCACAGACCTCCAGGAGGGGCGTCTGCCTGCTGGCAGGGGGTCCGCAGGCAACCAAAGCCGAAGGCACAGGCGAGCGTCTGCCTGCTGGCAGGGCTCAGCCTGGCACCAAAGGCCTAGGGAAAGGCTGAGCGTGGCTAAGAAAGGCAGCAGAAGTTGAGCTCTCTGCTGCCGGCAGTCCCACGGGCGCGGGTACC
>NW_010424425.1:483-4801 GCF_000710305.1 Buceros rhinoceros silvestris
CCGGGCCGCTTTGCCAGGTCAACTGCTGGGCCGCACTGCGATACTGACTGCCTTCTCTCCCGCCGCTTGGCCAGGCTGACCCCTTGGCTGCTGTGGGAAACTGGTGCCATCGCGGTTTAGTTTCACAGTGTAGGAGGCTGGGAGAGCTTGGTATGCTCTGACTCCACCAGTCAACTAAACAGACTCCCGCAGCACCCCGCAGAGATGGGGTCAGAGAGGTGGAACAGTTAGGCACCCCCTAACTCTACTCCTAACTCCTGAATACTTGGTGAAGGTGCCAGTGAAAGACCACAACCCTGTCAGGGAAGAGCCAAGCCAGCCTGACAAGATTAATCGCCTCAGTAGTACTAACCGAAGTCAATCACCTTGCAATCCTGTAAATACTGATCCCAGAACTGAGGCCCATTGGAGCTCTCTGGGATCACAGCAGCCTGGCTGGCAGCATCTCCTCCTGAGGTGGGACACCATTCAGGTTCAACTCTGACCGCCTGCTGGTAAAACCGACAAAGGGAAAGACGGTCCACTTGTGATGAGATGACGAAGGGAGACATAAGCATTCATGATCTCTAGGATTTGACAAATTCCTAGACATCCCTGGGCACCCAAATTTACTATAATATGAAGAAAGGAAACATCTCAATCATAGGTTAACCTCTGTACCAGTGTGTAGCTCAGTGTGTGCGGATGGTGAACAGCTCTTCACAGCTGTCACTTTGTACTAGCTGGTTTCCTTATCCCAGACCCTTTATCCTGTTATTTTCAGTGTTCATCTCAAACCTTCTCAGAATGTTATGACAGCATTTACTCTGTGAAACTGGGAAGTGACGAGAAGACAAGAGTCACCGCTATTCCATCAAAAGCCAGGCATAATTTATTTAATTGTTATAACAGCTTCTGCTCTTTTCAGTTCGAATTCCGTCATTCATGAGTTCTGCTGAGAAGTGACAGCCAGTAATTAGAGGTGTCCTCAGGACTGGGAGTGATTAGTGGCACCACGAATACTGTGTTATCATAATCCAGTTATGTTAAAATCAATCTTCATGACTTCTAAACTGTCTGTATCATTTGAAGCAGCCTTTTTCCTACCATACTGGTGATTTCACTGCTAGTACAACTGAGTTCACTTCCATTAAAGGCAGAGCTGTTGTTCCCATGTCTGCCAGAGCACTGGCCACACAGCACACCTGGGCGAGAAGTAGAGGCCAGCAGGAGAGACCAAAATGCAGGCAAACCACACACTCATAAAACGTTTCTTACAAACTTTTTACTCATTGAGGAAGAAACATTTCTGGAGTTTTCTAGAAGCACTGAAATGATGCATAATATTTCCTCACCTACGTTTGCAAGTCGTTATTGTTTTGGACAGGTTCAGTCCCACCTGCTGCACATCACCTTTTACCAGCAACTTCTGCTGTGAAGGACTTTTTGTGTCTTCAGCCATGTTTTGGGTGCCATAACTAGCTACAGTTGATGGATAGGAAAAAGAAAAGAATAAATCAAGATTTTGAGCGATCAAACCTTGGGAATGGCTGGGGGTGGTTTGTTATTCCTTGCTGCGTTAAAAATACTATCTGCAGAACTTTCAGGTGGCAGCAGGAGCTAGTTGCCTTTTTCTTACAATGATCCCCGCAGCACGCAGGCAGGCTGGTAAGTTATACATAATACAGATCCATTCTTATAAAAGTCCCCCACTGTAACACATGGTATCAAAGCAGAGGCTGGCAATCACCTGCCTGAAGTATTTCTATCTTCTGATCTTCTACATCCAGTTTCTAATCAACTCCCCCAAAGATTTAGTGTAAACACTGGAAGAAGAGTGGACACACCTTAATAAGGCCAGAATTAGTTTAGATTTACTATCTTGGAAATTCATGTAGCTCAGAGGGCTCCAAAAGTTGGCAATCAGTTTATCAGACATGGCACTTTTAAACTTTCCTTATAGAAGGTAAAAATAACCACTAGCAAATCAGGTTGAGGATACAAATCCCTGAGTGCTTCACTGCAAGGCTCAGCAGAAATCCTAATCTTCATTTCCTTAGAGTCCTGTGGAGGGTACTGAATTCCTGGGGACTAAAGTCAGCCAGCTTAAAGGTTGTCTGCTTGGAAAAACTGCTTAGGAAAGAAGTGAAATCCAGCTCACTCCACAGACCTAAGGGGATGCAAGACCCCTGTAAAACACAGTTTTCCACGTCCCTTTGTCCTTCCTCATTTCACTTTCTCTTCTGTGACCACTCCCACCATCCTGTTCAGGGAATACTGTTTCATCCCTCCTTCGCTAAGGCACAGTTATCATCTTACTTACACCTCTCGTGGAAATCCTCTGGGGCCAGAATGTTTGCAAGGAGTGAGTTCATGTTCACATTCGTACTGGGAAAGAAACTACCACCTTCTGATCCACTGGTGACACATGCTTTGAGTGGCTTCTCTGTTGCCCCTTCCCCTCTACTTGCCCTGTTTATTTGTCCTGGTTAGGCTGCCGAGGTTTGCTGAAAGGAGGCTTGGCATTTACTTACCTTTGACATTCCTCATGTAGTTTGGGGTGTTACAAAACCATCAGCGCAGACACCTTCCAGAGCCACTGAGTCTGCACTCACCTTATTTCTTGGTGAATCAATGACATACCCAAACACAAGAAAAAAGTTTTCACACATCAAATATAGTGAACAATAGTGGTTTTAAAAAGTTTTAAACGTTTTAATTAACTGTTCCATTTTTCTAAAAGCGACCCTTAGACTTACTGAAGATATGAATCTTCCAACATCCAGAGCAAGCAGAGATTGCAGGTTCACTGCGTAAACTGCTTAGCATAACTGGGTTTTTCCATCATGGTATTCACTTATTTAATGAAACTAAAAAGCAGGAAGTTGAAAACACATTTGAACAAGCATTAAAGGGAAAATAAACCAAAGTCAATAATTTCTCTTGTGTATAATAAAAGATCACAAAAGTTCAGCTGTGAATACATTACATTCATATTTACAGGATGTTTAAAACAAGGAAGAACAAAGAAAGAATAATCCTCTGGGCCTGCCAAGGCAAAACCCGCACACTTACTGAAAGGATTATGGAGAAAAACTTCCTTTATGAGCTGATTCTTACTGAATTCTCCCCTACAGAGCTTCCTGCACTTTTTGCAGAACCTCTGATGGGGACCACTGAGGGGACACATGAAGAGTCCTCGCATGAAGAGAGAACACTGTTATCTCTCTTGTGAAGAGATGAGACTGTTAGGAAGAGATGTAGAATAGAATAGAACAGAATACTTCAGCTGGAAAGGATCTAAAGTGATCATCTAGTCCAACCGCCTGTCCACTTCAGGGCTGGCAGCCTGATATGCCCTTCCAAAACAGAGGCTTCAATTCTAAGCAAAACCCTCCCAAAGTCTGCATTGTTTCTTGGAAAACAGGATTGGAAATATTCAGATTATGTGCCTAACATACTGCTTACCAGTGAAGGCTTTGGCCAGAGCTCAGCATTTCTCAGGGCTGTCAGAAGTGCCTAGTCCTACCTGAGATGTGTCACAAATGCCCATTCTTGCAGTCAACCTGTTAGGCAGATGCTCGGAAAGCAATTATTAGCAATTTATTAATAATTTATGGTTAACATTATTCTAACATTGCACAGCTTCTTTTGTGTGTGATTATGAGATTTAAGTCTTGCTTTATGTTGGCTTTTGGCCATTTTTATTAAGGAAGTAGAATGGACCTATTTGCAGAGGACAACAAGGAATTACTCTCTTGCAAAAACATTTAATGCTTCATTAGATGTTTTCACACAGCCTCAAACACCCACAATTTACACACTAGTCTTAAGAAGTTCATCTGACAACTGATCCAAGCCTGTCTGCAAAGGAATAAATAAAATACTCCATAGCTGTAACTATACTACAACTATTCATGACCAGTGCAAAGTTCATGATTGCCTTCAGTACAGTCGGACTCAACACCTGTCATTCAAAAACAAATTAATTTAGAGAAAACAGACCGAAGTCATTTTAATTCAGTTTTTACTCACGCATTAGCTAAAGCATGTCGTTGCAATTGGGAGTTTATTTGAACAAAGGTTTAGGGGCTTTTACGGGTAATTTCCTGAGATTCACTTCTGTGAGCTGTCGCTGGTATCTGCAGAGTTTAACTCGGGGAGGTCGTGGGAAAGCGAGAAACAGAGGGCGAGCAGTAGCGAGGCTCTCATCTCCCCATGTCGACCCCTGAAAGGCCATTGTTTGCCTTTAAAAACGAGCGATTTGGCGCGAACGGGGCGGTGGGAAGCGGCCTCCAGCCCTGGACCAGCTGTCCCGTCCACCCGCGTCCCCCGCCCC
>NW_010424426.1:0-675 GCF_000710305.1 Buceros rhinoceros silvestris
TGGCCTCCTCTTGTGCCCCAGGAAAGAAGGAAGGTCAGAGGCAGCTGCAGGGGCAGGGCCGAGGGAGGACAGGGCTGGGGCAGCTCCTCTGTCCTGCCCCACAGGGCCTCATCCTGCCCCTGCGTCCTTCCCTGTGGGACAGCGAGGTGCAGGCGCCCGCCTGTGCCTGTGCCCGGGCTGGGGGGCAGCAGGGCCTGTCGCTGGTTCTCTTCCCGCAGCTCCCGGGCGCTGAAGGAGCAGTGGCTGGGCACGCTGCTGGGGTGAGGCGAGGGGACTCTGTGGACACAGCCGAGTGGGGAGACCCAGCTCCCAGCTGGGGAGAGGTGCCCTGCGGCTGTGGGCAGCTCACGGGCAGAGCGGCCGTGCGAGAGAGAAGGGGCGGTTTGGGGCTCACCCGGCTCTCTGCCCCCAGCCTTTCCTGCTGCACAGGACACCAGGAGGAGCCAGGAGAGCCCAGGTGGCGCATCTGCCATCGCCCCAACTCCTGGAGAAGAAGCTGAGTCACCTCCATGCTGTGAGTGTCTCTCTGGGCTGGGCTCTGTCCTGAGCAGCCGAGCCCAGAGGCATCGCTGCTCGCCTTCCTCCCCCTCGGCTCCTCTCTTGCCCAGTGGAGGCCATTGGACACCAGGAGGCTGGAGAGGCTGAAAGAGGGGCTAGAACAGATGAGAACGGCCC
>NW_010424426.1:820-1120 GCF_000710305.1 Buceros rhinoceros silvestris
ACGGCCGCCTGTCACCCGCCTCTGTTACCGAAAATTTGAAAGAAAACTCCTTAACACCAATGTAGTGTTAAGAAGCAGCACATTATCGATCAGATCGTTCCTTCCGAACGTGTGCGACTTACACTACCACAGCCAAAGCTTGTATCTCCCGATTACATACATATTCATCATTTTCCCTTAACAATCATACGTGTTCTATTTCTAAACATGATTAAGAAGATCTATTTCATGGAGTACGGCGTATCCTACCGATTGCGGAGGAAACAGCGTTTGAAGATTTTCAGGGGAACCCTCCCGTAT
>NW_010424427.1:0-207 GCF_000710305.1 Buceros rhinoceros silvestris
CCGGGGCGCTCCGTCCCGCCGTTCTCGTTACTGCTGCTGCGGCAAAGGCACCCGAATGTTAGCCGAAAACCGGGGAAGTGAACCCCGCGACCGGACAGGGCAGGCGAAACCGTCCCGACTGCAGTGGGGGCTAGGAGGTCTGCGGCCGCCGCGGGCAGCTCGGCCGGGATGGCCGTCTGTCCCCATCGGCCGGCGGCCCGGGGCCAC
>NW_010424427.1:243-1433 GCF_000710305.1 Buceros rhinoceros silvestris
TGTGGGGGTTCGCGGCCCGCCGCGGGCAGCTCGGCCGGGATGGCCGTCTGTCCCCATCGGCAGCTGACCCGGGCCGAGTCGGCTCTTCTCGGCTAGCATAACCCCTTGGGCATGACCCTAGCACCGGTCTCCGGGCTCTTCACTCCTGCTCGTGGGCTTAATGTCATTTGCCGGGTAAGGGTTTGGAGCGAGTTCAAACTGTACATCGCCAAGCTGCCGCGAGCTATAGCCATGGATGAAAATACTTTGGAGTGGTTATTACACATCCACATTTCTCCGAAGTAACAGTTTAGGGCAGTACATATTATAAATGATACCTGGTCCCCTGTGGCTACGTTTAATTTAACATGGAGTTCTAGCTCTCATGATTGCCTTGAGCAACCTTAATTACCCTTTCTTCTAATCTCTTCTCCATTCCTTACTAAGTTCTCCAAACTTTTTTTTTTAATGTGATTTCTCTCTTGAGTTTGCCTGCCTTGTTCTGACTTTGCCTGAAGGTCTTGATTGACGCGTGTAATTATAATTATAAAAGATGATGGCTCGGGGAGCCTCCAGCAGCCTTGATTAGTACGAGGAGTAAGACCTGGAATATTTTATACATCCCTATTTAAATGTATGTACATTTACATTTAAAAAAAGGTCTAATTTTAAATAATCTGAAGTTTCTTCCACCTCTTTGCTTTCAAGGTAGAGGGTTCTGTGTGATGACATTTCAAGGAAAGCTCCAATTTCTTACAGCTTCAAAGAGGCCATAAAACCTGGGTGAATTTCAAAGCTCTTTTCTCTAAATAGGGACATTTCCAACTTTGAGTCTTTGGAGTCTGCTCGACGAGCAACAAATAGCACTCTCCCTTCTAACTTTGTGCGGGCAAGTGTCCAGGAGAAGGTTTGATTTATCTTCCCAGCAAACTAGCCAAAGAGAACTTTTCTGGGGGAATGTTCAAGACAAACTCCGCAGAAACAAATGAAAAAAAGAAATAAACGGAGGAGTGAGACTTTGCCGCTGAGAAGTCTAAATCCAAAACCGACCAAAAAGACGTAGCAGGAAGTATTTCAGAAGGAGGGAAATCCTCATCCTGTTCTCCCTTTCTCTCCTCCCGCGCATTCCCGCTTGCCTCCAGCCCAGAGCCGCTCTGAGCCATCTCTCACTGAAACCGGTGGCTTCAGCCAGGCGCGGGGCGGGAGTCGCC
>NW_010424428.1:0-217 GCF_000710305.1 Buceros rhinoceros silvestris
ACTTCTTCCCTCTGGGGCTGGCCGGGGTGAAGCCCGTGAGCGGGAACACACCCTCGTCCGGATGCGGGTGTGTGACAGGGGTCCTGGCATCACTCGGTGCTGGGCTCCCCCCAGGTGCCCGGATCTGCCCAGGGCCTGGCAGTGGCTGCGAACGTCCCGGAGGGGCACAGCCCTGCTCCCATCGCTGATGTGCAGCCCCTCATGTGTCCGCACCCGC
>NW_010424429.1:0-648 GCF_000710305.1 Buceros rhinoceros silvestris
GCCGGGCAGGCTCTAGCGAGCCCCCTCACCCCAGTCCAACCAAGCCCCCCAGTCCAACCAACCCCCCAGTCCAAGGCACTGTCAATCCCCCAGCAGCGACCACCCACATCCCTGTTCCAGGGACACAGGGGTTGATGCAAACCCACTCAGGAGCTCCTGGTTCTTTCTCTCAGCCATCACCCTCTCGGAGGTGCACAGGTTTTGAACAGAAAACCAGCCCCAAAGCCCCCTGAGGTGGCTCGCCATGACCATCACTCGCAGGGTCAGGCCTGAACAGAGCAGAACCTGCCGGGAGGAGCCCAGCAGCCAGTGGACAAAAGCTGCCTGAAAGCAAGGTGATCCTACCCCATCTCGCTCGTTGAAAACAGCTTCCCCGGCTCAGTTCCTCCTGGAAACCTCTTTCCTGGCTGAAGATCCCCCTCATCCCCCAGAGCTGCTCCCCTCACACCAGAGCGCAGCACGGGAGCTCTCTGTGCCCTCCTGACCATCTGCTGGTGGCAGCCTGGGGAGTGTGAGTGCAGTGGCTCCCCGGATCTTCTGACCCGGCCCAGAAGGGACGCCCTGGTGCATCCCCACCTGAGGCATTGCATCCATCCCCTCCTGGGGCATTGGGTCCATCCCCACCCGGGGCATTGCATCCATTCCCAC
>NW_010424430.1:0-3014 GCF_000710305.1 Buceros rhinoceros silvestris
AGGAAGTTTCAGCTCAAACCAGGACAGGGAGAGAGAAATAGTACGTCCCCAGGAGGAACCAAGGCAGCCTCAGAGGACAACAGGTCAGTGTCAACACTTTGTCTCTGCCTGTCTGTGCTAGGAGACATGGGGAGATACAGCGTAGCCTTCACCGTGGAGGGTGCACAGCTTTTGTTCACTGCCCTATGCCAGGAAGACTTGCCACAGCAGGGTTACTCAAGCCTCGTCTGGGTCCCTTGTAGGCCTTCCTGGTTGCTCCAGGTCCTCACAAGGCTGCTGGTCCTGTTCATGGGTTTTACATAAAAGCAACAGGAAAAGCATGCTGCTGGTCTGAGAAATAGTCAGCATCTGCTTGTTGCCTTTGTCAGTACAAGAAAGACCTCCTGCTGCTGACCATTCCCTTTGAGTGCGCGCTATCACCGCAGAGTTCTTGCTCTTTCCGGCATCTGCATCTCATGTGCTTTGTTACTCCATTTCTGATCTCCAAGCTGGCAGCCTGCTCTTTGACCCTCAGCCATCTACATCACATCTGACATCTGCTCCTTTCTTCCTGACTGCAGTGACACCAGATCCTGAGCCTGACAGAGCCTCCTAATCAGAAATGTTACCCGTCTCTATTAGTAAAAGATAGTCCCCAGCATCATCCAAGACAGTGAAGGAAAGCAAAGGATAGTGATCAGGCTCGTTCCTGGAGCCTGCCATACCACTGGGTACGCTTTTTCAGTACAGAAGTTTTGTTGTCTGAGGATATGTGGTTACTGTGAAAGAGGCTAGGGAGTGAGTGCTGTGATGGGGATAAAACCTACACTGCATTTGCAGGTTGACGTGTGGATAGATGACTCCACGACCACCTGTAGTTGTGAAGCAAGGTATGTTTATTCAGCACTGGGGACAAGGGGGATCGCTCCTCCTAACTTGCCCACCCCTACAGAGTTTTCAGCCCTTTTTATGCTTCTTCTGGGCACAATTGTAGTGACCAGCAGGCGGTCTCCATACCTTATCTTGGTGGACACATTGTCTGTCACTCTGTAGGTTTTGCATAATGGGTTTCAACTATAGGTTTAAAACTCGTAAAGTAAGCATGATTCAGCATATGGGTTTACATAACAGGGTCTGATTATGATTCAGCACACAGGTTTATATAAAAGGGTTGTAAAGCCATGTCTTACAAAGCTTCATTAAGGCTTGTTTCAGCATTCGGTAGCTGCACACAGTGTTCAGCATGTCACACGGTTATCAGCCTGTCACACAGCCTGTCACACAGTCAGACATATACTGAATTCAGCATATCACATGGTTATACATATATTGAATTCAGCATATCACAGGGTTATACTTAACATATCACACGGTTACACATAACATATCACACGGTTATACATATATTGAATGCAGCATTCGATAGGTATGTGTCTGGTTCCTTTCTTTCCATGGTTCTGCATATCACAGGTCTGAGCCAAAGAGAAGAGAAAGTGGTTCTCTGACACTCTCTCCAGAAGCAGGGTGACAAGAGGGGAGCAGGGACCTCACTTTCTTCCCACTATCCAGCAAAGAACATGGGTGAAAGGACTGTGCAGGGGAGAGATGAGGTGGCTGAGTCCTGTTCTGCTATTGAGAGCTTCATGCTTCTGCTGAATGAGAAGATCAGGGAAGGAGAGGCAGCAAATGCTGTAAACTACCCAAAAAATACCTATGGGATAAAGTTCCGCACAGATCACAGTGTGAGTAGTGGGTGTCGCAGAGGCACCCACAGAACAGACAGCAGCAGCTATCCGAAAAACATGGATTTATTACAAACAAATTTGCCCAGCACTCCAACTGTACAGGTTCAGATGTCAGCTGGGAATTATCACTGCACAACAAATTTATGAACACTAAGGAATCTATTCTAAGGAAGAATGACCCAAAACGGGCACAGCTCACTCATAAAGGGGAGAATCTCTCACCTAGTGATACCAAGGGGGTCACTTACCAATGCCGGGGTCAGGATCACTCAATCCCAGGGACGTACACTCAGGCAGCGTCCCGGCTTGAGGGGGGTGTCCTGGGAAGTATCCTCAGCCGGTGTCCTGACCCAAGGGGAGTCTCCAATGGCCCTAAGTTAAATTAATTGAGTCTCTTCTGTCTGTGACAGTAATTAGTGAATTATGTCTCCCTGTCCTTGTCTACATTCACAAAGTTTTCATTACATTTTTTCTCTCTCCTGTCCAGCTGAGGAGGGGAGTGATAGAGTGTCACGGAGGCACCCACAGACCAGAGAGCAGCAGCTATCCAAAAAACGTGGGTTTAGCGCAAACAAATTTGCCCGGCACTCCAACTGTACAGGTTCAGATGTCAGCTGGGAATTATCACTGCACAACAAATTTATGAACACTAAGGAATCTATTCTAAGGAAGAATGACCCAAAACGGGCACAGCTCACTCATAAAGGGGAGAATCTCTCACCTAGTGATACCAAGGGGGTCACTTACCAATGCCGGGGTCAGGATCACTCAATCCCAGGGACGTACACTCAGGCAGCGTCCCGGCTTGAGGGGGGTGTCCTGGGAAGTATCCTCAGCCGGTGTCCTGACCCGAGGGGAGTCTCCAACGGCACAGCCTGCTGCTCGAGGAGGACCAACTCAAAGTGGTTCTCCAGCAGGGCTCCATTTATCCCCTGGTCGACTGTGAGCTGTGGTCACTGTCAGGAAACCCAGGCAGGAGGCAGCTAATGGAACCCAGACCCAGGCACCAATATCCCCAGGGGGGAGTAGTTCCACGTGCTTATCAGGTGCTGCTGCAAGGCCTGTCTTTTCTGCAAGCTCCTGGGGAGAGCACCAATTCCTAAGACAAGGGGTTTTTTTCTTACTAAGCAGTTTACAGACACTAATCCACATGTTTTCCCCCGGGAATAGTGAGTAACCCTGGGAGAGAGCTCTGCTTAGTCTTTCAGGGCAGCCTGCTATTTCCAGTAGTGGAAGAGCAAGCAGAGTTACAGATGAAGGAGAGGAGAAAAGGAGAATTGGATAGAAAGC
>NW_010424431.1:0-17366 GCF_000710305.1 Buceros rhinoceros silvestris
AGAGCAGGGGAGCCCGGTACCGGCTCGGTCCAGAGCTCGAAATCTGGTAAGAGCGCTCTGTTCGATATGGGCTCGGTTAATTACTGCAGAGCGAACGGTGAGAACATCAGCCAGGTAGTGCTGGGATGCCCAGAGCATCCCTTAAAGCATTCGGCTGAGGGCAAAGAAAAACAGCCTCTTTGCAAGCACAAGGTTGGTTCTCCTCTTGGAGATGTGACTGGTACCGATAGTTTGTTGACCTGTTTCGGTGACTCTTCAGAGAAATTGCAGTGCTTTGAATTCCTCTAGGAATGCTGCTCGTGGGAGGAAGATCCCAGCAATGCCACGGTTTTAAATGCTGTCAGTAGGGATGATGATGACGGTGCTGCTTCTGCATGCTCTGCAAAAGAGGATCTTTATCTGGGGATAAGGGGTTCTGTGTCTGAAGTAGTTCTGGTCCCTTCTCTCTGGTGCTAATTTGGCTGAATTTTTTATTTCTTATGTTTTTATGTGCAGTGGTTACGGCTGCTCAGATCACTATTATGAGTCTGACACTCTCCTGCATTCGTTTCAAGTTCTAGCAAAGCTTTTGGAGTCTCCAGCTACTCAAGATATTATCTGTGATGTGGGAATGTGAGTTTTTTCTGTGTACCTATGCTAAAGGGCTGCTGCCTCTGCAGTGCTTCTGGCTAGGGAGGGCTCTGCACCAGGCTTGTAAACGCATCTTAGGAACTGCACTATTTTCCCTTTTAATTACCATAATTGCAACACACAAAACACTTTCTGAAAGACAGTCCTTTCAAAGATTTCTGGTGGAGCCCTTCAAGAGAGAAATAGGATAATAGTTACTTTGTTTAGTTAGTTATTGGGAACTTTAACGGCTGGACCCCATTGCTGTGGGCAAGCTTTTGGGTGACAGTTTGTGTTACAAAGGGCTGTAGAGATTGTCAGGGCTCACGTAACTTGCTGTGACTGATTTTTGCAAACAGCTATTTGAATTAAAAAATTAGAAGCTAAAACTTGATGTATTGTTTTGTGTAGTTCCTTTCAGGGATACCGTGTAGAATTGTTGTCTTAAAAACAGATTTTGTGCAGAAGTAGATTCTGGAGCTTTATTTTAAAATGGCCACTGGTAACTTTTCTTCTTATTTTCACAGGCCTGTTCTGCACAGAAATGTTCGCTACAATTGTCGAGTGATCTTTTTAAATAAGTAAGTAGGTCTTCATGCAGTTTGTCAGACAATACCTTAGTGTGTCTTTTCAGAGACCTGTTTGGCCTTCAGGAAAGATTCTCCAGTGCTATATAGCGCAATGGAGATGTCTTCCTATCTACTACATTTTAGAGACATAACTAGTGTTTTCCATTATCTCTTTCTGAATTTGTAGAAACTAAATTTCTGCTGCTTTCTGAAAGGCTCCAGGGAAAAACCCCTTAGTTCTGCAAACAGAAACTTTGAAAATTATTGTACGTAGTAGTTGTTTAATGTACAAAGGGTTGGTATTAATCAATGTTCTTATTTGGTCTTGTTTGGCTGCACATCAGGTCTTAACTTGCCCTTTGTGGTTTTTTTTATGTTTTAAGAAAAATTCTTCTGATCAGACCGAAAATATTGTTGGCAAATGCAGGGAACTACCGGGAGCTTAGATGGTTTACCCCGTGGAGCAAAGCAAGGTAGGCTGGCTGCTCTTAAAATCGAGTTTAAAACCACAGCGTGCTGTTTGCAGCCACAGCAGAAGGACTGAAATCTCTATCCATCCCATGGGCGCTGCTGCAGAGCGACAGTGAGGCAGAGTCAGCTGAGCTATGAAATTGGAGCTCAGTTAGGAAGCTTATTAAGTACAATCAAATTTATTAAGTACAATCAAACTTACTAAGTACAAACTCTGAGTTGTTGAGCTGGAAGGAAAAGTGTGGCTGAATGATCCTGTAACCCGTGTGTCGACTTTGTAACTACACGCAGCTCAGGATTGGAAGGGGCTGTGGTCATCTGCTGGATTGCTGCATCTTGCCCAATATTAAACTGGAAAACAATGTGAAATGGATGAGCTCTGTCAGAGTGTAATGACTGCAGAGGGCGAAAGCTGTGCACCTTACGATGCTGTAAAACACGCCTGATCCTCTTCTCTGATGCCACGAACTCATCCTGTAGCCACAGAATGGTTTTAACTTGATGGTCTCAGTAAAACACTTCTGAGAGAGCATCTGTCCTCAGTGTGGGTCAATTCCAGATGAGTTCTGAGTTGTTCACATAGTAACGCTGCAAAAAGAGAAGCTTTGACTCGGCATTTGCCTTGCGTGGTGTGTTCGTTGTTAGGTCTAGTTTATAGCTGGGAAGGAACATTGTTTACTGTGCGTTTCTGAAGTGTAATGGGGTGTTTCTACCTTATAATCTTAGTATTTCGGATTAATTTCCCAGAAATTAATTTTCAGACATTTTTTTAAACATGCACAGCCCTGTACAACTGAGGTACATTTTCTTTAATTAATGTTAAAAGCTGACACAGTGTGGAGATGAGAACCAGTCTTTATGCTGTGATTTCCTTCATGATGTATTCATAACCTATAAACCCGCTCTAGGCACGTGGAGGAGTATTTTCTACCCACGATTATTCAGGAAGTGACTGGACAGGTAAGTTTGTAAAGGATTTTTTCCTTTTCTTTTTAATTTAAACATCATCCAGATTCAATTTAAGTGAGTAAAATTTGTGGCATAGAACTGTGGTACACCAAATTCTGCTGTCAGTCGTGTTGCAGATTCGTAGGTTTCAGTGATAGTTCTCAGTTACCTTAAACAAGAGCATAATTTAACCTTATTTATTTCAGAATTTGGCAGCAAAACAAGTGCATTTTAAATTTGCCTTGAAGATTGTCTTATATTGCACTTATCTGTGCTTCAGACTAGAAATGAGGATGTGTTTTGAGGTAAAAAACCCTGAACCTTCTGGTTTCAGAAGGGTCTAAAACTTGGGTTACTTCCTTCTAAAGCATAGCATGATTCCTGGCAAAAGACAGTCTCTGTTTTCTAGATGGTGTAATTCCAAAGCTGTTATCCTGAAGCAAAGCACTGGATCTGAGTACTCCTGGAATTTCAGTGTGAATTTTGGTACAATCCAATGCAGTTTGTAGCTTTTATTTATTTTTTTTTTTTTTACTTAAACTTGGTGTAAAATGAAGGAAGCTGTAGTGTGATTGGTACTGTGTCACTCATTCCACAGAAGTGAATATTTGGTTTTAATTTTTTTCTGGATTTGTAGTTAACTTTTCAAATTGAATAGATTTTTCTAAGGCATGTGTGTGAGGATGCTCTTGTTTTTTCTCAGGAAACGGTTCCTTTTGGGGATGCAGTGCTAGCCACCGAAGACACCTGCCTAGGGGCAGAAGTATGTGAAGAACTCTGGGCACCAAACAGGTAAAGGGGAAGAAGAAAAGTAAACTAAAACGTACCCTGGATCTGCCTGAAATAAATTTTTTGGAAAAATCTGTTTATTATTCTTGCAGGTAGTAAAGTGTCGCCACTAAGCTAAAATACATCACAGGGAAGATTTCACTGGGCTAGATGCAGAGTGGCAAAAAAGTTTTAGGTACTTAAGCTGAATTCATTTGAAACAGAAGGTAGGAGAGAAATACAGGAAAGAAGCAGAATGAAAAAGGTGAGCTGAGGAAACAAGTGATGGGTAACTATAGTGCTCCCGTTCCACATATTGGTTGGTTTTTTATTCCACCTGAGGTTGAAATGTCCTCTCTGGATCAATCTCTGTAACTGATCTAGGGTCAGAGCGACAGGTTTTTATATCAATTTTATCTGGCAGTTATAATCCCATGTTATCTCCGTTTGCTGTGCTTAGTCTCAAAAGTTCGAGAGTACTGGTAGGTAGGTCTTTTTATTTTATTTTCTTTATTCTTTTTATCCTCGCCTTTGAGCAATTCCTCCAAAGCATTCCACTGAACAGACAAATCGAGATCTCTCGTATCTGACAAACAAGAGCGCAGGCTTCCAGGCCACATCACTTTGAGATGTATCACTTTTTTTTTTTACTATTTAGCTGTTAGTTTTAGTTTTTAACCAGCATCAGACAAGGCATAAAGACAACGCAGAAGGCAATAGCAGAAGGGGAAGCAATGCCTAGTGCCCTGCATGTAGAAGAGAATGAGCAGAATCCCTTCTGTCCTCTGCAGCCACCCACTGCTGGTCTTTGACAGAAGAGTCAGGCGATGCAAGTGAATGGATGGTTTTGAGAGTCTGATCCGTGTTTGAGCTAGGACATGCAGAAAACTGCCTGTGACGTGGATGTTGGTGTTTGTCAGGGGTATTCACAGCATAGTGCTGCCAGCTGAATTATTTTCTGCCTTTTGCTTTGGCAGCCCTCATATTGAAATGGGCCTTGATGGCGTGGAAATTTTCACGAACTCTTCAGGGAGTCACCATGTGCTGCGGAAGGCTCACACCCGGGTGGATTTGGTGAATTCTGCCACAGCAAAGGTATATGCTTAAAAAAAACCCCTTAATTATTTGGTTATGCACCTTTTCCCCCTGTGTGTGTGCAGGGGGAACTCCCAGAAGAGCATGGGAGCACATAGTTCTGCACTGACATGTGTGAAAGATGGATGATACAGTTGGCACATCTGTAAAGAGGAGGTAGAATACCTTAAAACACCTTGATAACTCACAGCTTTGGAGACTTACTCTCTGAAATGTATTAGATGTCCTTGATTTTAATTCCATTAAGCATTGATGAAAAAATTACTGCACTTGTACAATGGCTGGAAAATGAACAGCGTAACTGACCTTCAGTAACTAAGGGTGAAGTGTTGAATCTGCTGCATACAGAGAATAACCAGCGTGAAAGGATGCTGTTGAATGTCCGTTCTACATAAAGGCAGAATTCCTGCTCGCTCTCTGTCGATACCTGTGCCTGAACACACCCCCTCCCTATCTTTTATGTTCCAAATTGGCAGCTTTTTGCCAGCTTGTAATTCTGTCAACAGAGGGTGGTGTTTTCCTGGCAGATGTAAAATAATCCAAAAATCTCTTCCATTTGCCTAAAATGACAGCTCCCTGATTTTTGTTCACATAGCAACACTGTGTTGGAGAAATTCTGGTAACTCTGTTGGAACAGGAAATAGAAATCAGTGTTTAAACTCAGATTTCTTTTTTTTTTTCCTCCACCATCTTCATATTTAAAGTATATTTTTCTATTTTGAGAATTCTGATTATTTTAAAGAAATGAAGACATTTAGTTATTAGGCTGTAATCCTATCTAACAGTGATGGGACAAAACCAAAGTGATGACTGTACACTGTGGAAAATGTTTCATCTGCAGCACTGCTTTGTCATTGTAATGTGACATGCCTCTGTTTAACAGTATTTGCTCTGTTCTTGGGTATCCCACCCCAGCTCCCATCATTATCTCCCTGCTTTTCTTAACTTGAACTTAGAATTTCAGTTTGGGAGTGCAGCCCTTTCTATTTGGGCTAAGGGAATGACTCCTGCTAATAACAGAAGACTTCTGTCTTCCAACGGCGTGAAAGGGATGGAGCTCTCTTACTACTCATGTAATTACGTGTTTCTGTCGTGTATGTCACATGCCTTTTCAAATGACAAGAGTCCCAGCCATAAATCATTCACAATGTAAAGAGAAAGGAAGATTGTGAGGAAGACATCTCGTCATCTAATGTGCTTTCAGGTGCAATAGCCTGAAAAGCATTTTTTTGTCTGTGTGTTTCTTTTCCTCCCAGAACGGCGGAATATATATTTTAGCGAACCAGAAGGGCTGTGATGGTGATCGTCTGTACTACGACGGCTGTGCCATGATTTCCATGAATGGAGAAACAGTTGCACAAGGATCCCAGTTTTCACTCGATGATGTGGTAATGTATTCAACCTATAGCTGCTAGTTACAGCTGGAATTAGTACGGCGCCATTTAAGCTCAACACTTTCCAGACATTCCAGATACTAAGTCCCTGTCTCTAGACTAAAAAAGGTGTATTTTTACTATGCTATTCAGCTAGATCCAAGGTTTTTGCTAGTCACATTGCTGAGACCACTGTCACAGAGGAGGAACTTCAAGAAAATATTTGTATTTGCTATTCCCGTGTTTAGGAAAGAGCCTGTTAACTTCTATTCCCTTATCTCAGAAAAAAAAGGCAAAGTTTGCAGTGTTCTAAGTGTGACCTGGTTGGTAGACAAATGCTTTGATAGGTTGAGCTTTACTTCTGAAAGTCGTTTCTCAGTAGATTTGTCATCAAAGATTCAGGTTTCCTCACATTATGTGTCAAATTAATCTCTTTCCCCAGTATGCTTCTTGCTATTTCCTCTTCTTCTTTGCCACAACTGATGGTGAATCTATTGTTCAGCCTCTGCCCAGCACTATCGGTGCGTTGTGGTTTCTGAGCAGCCTTAGTGTAGTTGGTGAAGCGAGTCAGTTGTGCCCACTCCCTAAGGTAAGCGCTTCTGCCGGGTCAGAAATGACTCGAAGTGAGCATCAAAATCTGGATTGAAAAGCCTTGCATGCGTTCTTCTTCCCTGACGTTTTGTGTAGTCCAGGCCTGTCAGATGTGGTTTATCTGTTTGTCGAAGTAACGCTGAAAGCCTTTCCATAGGAGGTGCTGGTGGCCACTCTGGACTTGGAGGACGTTCGAAGTTACAGAGCAGAGATTTCATCTCGTAGCTTAGCGGTAAGAGTTTTTCTTGGAGGTTGTGTCTGTAAACTCTGCCAAGTTTGAATCGTTACTGAATTTAAAAAGTATTTGCTTGTCTTGATTTTCACAGTATTCTATAGGCCTGATGTTTTGTATTTATATGCTGCATTAATGTCTTCCCGATTTTTCTCTGCTATTGCTTAGGCAAGTAAAGTGAACCCTTATCCCAGGATAAAAGTGAATTTTGTTCTGTCATGTTCTGATGATGTAGCTGTACCTACTTGCGTGCCAATCCAGTGGAGGCACCACAGTCCTGAGGAGGAGATCAGGTAAGCACATACTGAACCTGTTGCTTGAAAATTACCTTGATTTTTTTAAAAAAAACCAACAAAAACTCAAAGGAAATAAACAACAGATCTTATTTACATTGAAGTAAAGAAAATATCTTACTGGAAGACCACAGTAGATATGTTGCCTTGCTTAGGTCTTATTCCATAGCCCCCTGGAGTAAGTATGTTCTGTAATTTCAGCCTCGGTCCTGCGTGCTGGCTGTGGGACTACTTAAGGCGCAGCAGACAGGTAAGAGCAGCTGGTTTTGTTCTTTGCCTTGGCCTGCACATCTCCTGCTATGCCGCAGGGACATAAATGTTGCTGTCCTGTGCTACTCAATGCAAAGTGATGTTAGTCCAAAGTGCAGGGTTTGAATTTTTCACTGGTAGCTTATTCTGACTTAAAAGCCGTCTGCAGTGTGACTTCGGTGTGCTCCTCACACCTCTTCCAAGGGAATCGCGATTTCCTTGAAAGCAACAGCCAGGGTTAGCCTTAATAAAGGGGATTCCTTTTTCTTGAAACACTGCTCTCGCATAAAGGAAAATATTTTAGTGGTATAATGGAGATGATTAAAATAAGCAGAGTGATGTGATAGAGTAATTCAGTTCAATAGTGAAACATATATTAAAAAATTAATCCTTTTTATTAGCTCTTCAGTTTTACAGAGAGTAAAGACAGTGGAAGTTTTTGTAGCCAAAGGGTTTACACTGACTACTTGTTTGATTATCCAGCCAAGGAGAACTTAAGACAGTTTGCTAGGTCTGGTTTGTTTGTCTTTCCCCAGTGAAGCGTTTCTGAATAACACAATGTATGTTTTCCTAATTTTGCTGTTTGGAACGTCTTCCTTACTCTATTTTCAAGGCAGGATTTCTCCTACCTCTTAGTGGTGGAATTGACAGCTCTGCTACAGCTTGCATTGTGTACTCCATGTGTCACCAGGTTTGCCTGGCCGTCAAGAATGGAAGTGAGTAGATCTGTGTGTCAGCCTAAGCCACGCTTACTGGTGGCTATGGACAAACTCGTGTTAGCTGGGGCAATAGATGCCAGAGGTCACTGGTGGTAGACTTTTGCCCAGTGTTCCTAATGGAGTCCTTTGTATCTCTCCATAAATTCCAGCAAAAATGTGTGTCCAGGTTGTAGTTCTTTGAATTAGCTTAATAGTTTCCATCTTGGGTTTAAGAACTGGGTGTCAAACTCAGACTAGTTTCTGTCTAGAGCATCGTTCAGAATCTTGGCTAATGTAGTTTTGGGATTTCAGTTTATCATAAGAATTCTCTCCTTTATTAAATTCAGCACTACAAAACATAGTTAGGCATGGTTCAAGTTCTTACTCTGGCTTTAAGTAGGCTTTATGCATTTAGTACATAGGCCTTTGTACATACCGGATCATATTTTCTGTGAAGTTTCTTTAAGGCATAGAACGAAAGGATTTAAAATTTCCATATTCAAAATCAGGAGCAAAATCAAGAAATCTTTGATATATGAAAATATGTTTCATATAAAATATTTATGAAAATAAGTTAGATGATGGAGTAATCTTATTTGTGAGGGGCAGCCTAAAGCCTAACTGCAATACAGGGAAGATACACAAAATGTGCATATCCGGGATGGCAGGAGCGCAGCAGTTTCTGCTCTTGCTCTGTGTCTTTTGTTCTTCCTCAGATGCAGATGTGCTGGCTGATGTGCACAGGATTGTGAACGACAGGACCTACGTCCCCGAGGATCCTCGGGAATTTTGCAAGCGAATCTTTACCACTTGCTACATGGCCAGTGAGAACTCCTCCCAGGAGACGTGCAACAGGGCTCAACTTCTGGCTGAGCAAATAGGCAGGTACAAGTTGAGAAGTGCTGGGGAAACAAAAATCGTGTTCTGGTAAAGATTTTCATATAAAACTTTCAAACTCTAAGGTGGGGGAAAAAACAGGTAGGGATAGCAGGTGTGTGAAGTATTACAGACATTATTAAGTGTGTAAATGTGAGGCAAACTTAAAACCATTTGGTGAAGGACATGGAAATCTGGAAACAGAGTCTGGAACGTGTTATTCTGTCCTAAGTTTCTTCATCCTGGATCTGAGATGGTAGCAGCCTTGAAACATCATTTGATGGGTGGGGGTTTTGCCTTTTCTTTTAAATGCTGTTTTGTGTAGTCCGTTTGTGCTTGTTGAGTCACTTCTGCTTGAACTCTTCTCAGCTATCACATCAATCTGAACATAGATGCGGCTGTGAAAGCTGTTGTAGGAATTTTCAGCTTGGTGACAGGTCGAACTCCTTGTTTTTCTGTCTATGGAGGGAGCAGCAGAGAAAACCTGGCACTCCAGAATGTGCAGGTGTGTTTCCTGTGGGCTGAATCAGGTCAGACCCTTTACTATTTTGTATTTTAAAAAAAACTCAAAGCAGCAAGGGGGCCCTTCCTCTACATTGCTGTGAAAGCTTGAACTTGTGATGGTGTATCCCTGGAACTTCATGGGCTTCCGAAATCTGTAATCACACATAACTCAGGAGAAGACCAAGATAACTGTTGGTCGAGACTTTTATGGAATGGTTGGGAAGAAACAGTACACACCTGATTCTCATCAGTAGCGTTGGTCTGGGTGCTCTTTAAAAAACATCCTAACGGAAAGTTGCCAGGTCAGGAAAATGGGCGGTGAAGTATTTTAATAGACAAGTCTGAGTCCAGTAGGATTGTGGCAGATCAAGACTATCTTAAACGCCTATTCTTTAAAGCTTCCAACCCAAGCAGCCACTCTTTAGTTTTAGCCATACTTTAATTCTGGCTAAATGTTGATTATCGTGTGTGTTAGTTTTTGTTAGCTGAGGACTTGACCTTTCTTCCCCTGCTACTACTGGAGAAATCCATTTGTCTCATCTGGAAGCAAACATCGAGTCCTTTATCAGCTCTTTGGCAATGGGATAGCCTTTAGTCACAGAGGAGAGCGGCATTTTGCTTAAATCACAAAGAATCGTGGCTAGAGCTGGAGGTCGAGTCTCAGGTCTGTTTGGTATTACTACCTTCCTTAGAAAAAGTTGAGTTTCGGAACGGGGACAAAGGCAAGGAGAACTTTTTACAAATTTTATGTAAATAAATCCCTTTAGCCCAACACTCCATAAAAGCGTGTGGCAGACAGATGGTTTATCTGCATACTCCATCCCTCGTGGATCCTCATTAGTGCTTGTAGGAGGTAGAACATGGCAACTGCTCCCCCTTCCGCAATTCGGAGTAGAACAAACCTGCTTGGTTATGTGAGTAGCAGATACTGGCCTTGGCATTGCTACATGTGTTTAGCATCTTCACAATATCGTCCTTCCTGCAGGAACACTTACCCCTCTCACATTTTGTTCTTTATAGCTTTGTTTAGGGAATTGATTAATAAAAGTGACTGGGGAGAAATTATTCTGCTTTGTGAATTTGCTTTCTTTTGCATTTTGCTTTGCAGGCTAGAATAAGAATGGTCCTTGCCTATCTGTTTGCTCAGCTGACACTGTGGACTCGTGGGATGCCAGGGGGACTTCTGGTGCTGGGATCAGCCAACGTGGATGAAAGGTTGGTGAAAGTTAGAAAACTAAACCCAGGCGAATTGGTCAGGACAGTATTTTAGTTGTTTTGCATCAAATATATTATCTTAGCATGGGCACTTCTGCAGTGCTGCTGTAATTGTTTACAATATCATCATCCTCCTCCTGGCAATTTCGGGGCTTTAGGAGAGTCGTGTTCAGCTGCCCCCTACATATAATAGTTTATACTATAGAGAATATATATGTAGTATTTGTATGTTATACTAGTGCTACATTATTATTTGCTATGACTACCTAAAATTTCCTCTCTTGCTCAGTCTCCGAGGTTACTTGACAAAGTATGACTGCTCCAGTGCTGATCTCAATCCCATTGGTGGAATCAGCAAGACCGATTTGAAGAACTTCATACAATATTGCATTGAAAACTTTCAACTCACAGCCCTCAGGAGGTGAGCAGTGAAGCAGTGATGTTTGGTGACTGTATTTGAGGACTTCACTGGTTTTTTTTCTACTACCAGAGCTAGGCTGCAGTAATATTGCAGGTGCTAATAAATAAAAGAATTCTGTGGATCCCTCTGTTTTTAAATGATGGTGATGCTTACACAATGTAGACTGCTGGGTGCTGGTTTCTAACAAACAGACTGTTTGCTAACTCATGAGACCGGACAGAATCCATCTTTTTCTTTTTCCCTTTTCTTTACAGTATCATGTCAGCTCCACCCACAGCAGAGTTAGAGCCTCTGGTGGATGGACAAGTGGCTCAAACTGATGAGGTAATGAGCAGTGACTTTAAAATGCTTGGGTAAGCCTTATCCCAAAACTTGGGTTTTGTCCAGTAACTCCTGTTTGCTCTTGTCTGTACCTCTGCTCATTGATGTGTTTATAAACCGTCTTAAAGCTGCTGGCGAGGCACTAGTATCCCACACCAGCCGTATCTGTCGACAACACTCTGCAAAAGAGCAAATCAACTTTTTTCTTTTTTTTAATGGTTTTGTATTTTCGGCACTTAGAAGGATGGCTACTTTGAAATTCAGTTGGTTTTAAATGTCAAAAGGGAGTCAGTCATGCTGTTAAAATGACTGATGGCAACACCCTTCCTCTTCCCCCCCACCTCCCCCTCCCCTGCCTTCTCTCTGCTCCCCGCTCGGGTAAGAGGGGCCTGGGAAGCCCAACAACTACTTGTAAGGGCTGTTGGCTGTGTAACTGTAATGTACCATAAAACTCCTTGTGATAAAGCAAAGGGTTGCTGAACTGGAATTGGTAGTGTTCTTCATTTGGCCTTACCTCACCGATATTCAGCTACCCAGGAGGGAAACTGAACATTTCTTTCTCAGGAAAGAAATGTTTTCACTGGCCAAGTCAAATACATTCGTGGAAGAATTTCAGATCTCCTGATTCAGAGATTCCATTTTTTTTTTCCGCTCATACTATTGCTATCTCTTTAGCAATTTCTTTGGTTAAACTGGGTTGTTGTAATTGCTCCATAAAACTGTGAATTATAATTTGCAGAGTTAAGATTTTCAGTGACGATCTGCACCTGTGGTTTCAGGGGGACATGGGGATGACATATGCAGAGCTCTCGATCTATGGCAAATTACGAAAAATCGCAAAGGCTGGACCGTACAGTATGTTCTGTAAGCTCATTAATTTGTGGAAGGAAATTTGTACTCCAAGAGAGGTAATGTATAAAAAAATGTTAAATCATGTAATGTCTTTGCCAAAACAGAGTGTTTGGAGGAAGGTTGAGTAGAGTTCTTTGTAAGTGAAGGGATAGTTTAATTACTCGGTATTTGACATGATTCTACAGCTGTAGCACTGGTATGCATCTCTTACATTAATGCAGCTTGTTGTCCGTGTTGCAAATTGTTAGAACATTAATTGGGTAATTTGTAAACAATTACTTCAGAACTGCACCTTCAGGGGAAGATTATTCTCTGAAACCCACGTGGCTGGCTAGCTGCTCTTGAGGCGTTTGATTACGTATTCTGAGACAGAAAATGGCTCTTGTTCTGAAAGATTACCTGTGCTGAAGAGGTGGCTGCTTTGCTGTCACGCAGTTCTTCCGTTGTTGTGCATAAAGAAAAAAGTTTGGATGCCACCTGACATCTGCAGTGATTCATACTAGTTGTGGTAGATAACCTAAATGTTAAGGGCAGAAAATGCATGTGTAAAGGTAGAACACAGTCTCCAAAATACTCTATTTTTTATTTTTAAATACTAAGAAGCTTCATCTGATTAAAAGCTATATTCTTTGTACACCAGGTGGCATCCAAGGTTAAGCATTTCTTCAGGACGTATTCCATTAACCGACATAAAATGACCACCCTTACTCCTTCCTACCACGCTGAAAACTACAGTCCCGATGACAACCGATTCGACCTGAGGCCGTTCCTCTATAACACCGCATGGTCCTGGCAGTTCAGGTGTATAGATAAAGAGGTAAATGCCTTCCACTTCTTGTATGGTTTTGTACTCCTCAAAATGGGACAAGCCCATTTCTAGTGGATCTCCAGCAAAAGGCAGCTAGCATCTCGGGTAATGGTTTAATGCAGAAATAACTGGTGGTTCTTTCCATGTGACTGTGAGGCTAAGAAGTCTCTGCTTGCAGTGTGATCTGAGCTTTTTTTCATCGTTAAGTACAGCTTGTCCTGTTGCTGGGAAAGCACGGAAAAAAATAGGTGTCATGGGTGTTCCCATGGATGTACTCATGAAGTCTTGTGCTAATGAGAACGAGCTTATGTGTTTCAGTTTCAGTTCAGGACCTGTCTGAAGGGATCTCTTTAATTGCTGGATTAAGTCTTGACCTACATCTGTGTGGGAAAAGCCAATAAGAAGCAGCAATTCGCTTTCACGCCTCTCCCACCTGCTTCTACAACAATCCCCTTTTTGTACTGTCAAGTCGGTTGGCTCACAGATGTGATGTAATGTACAGTGCTCAGGGTGAGCCCTGTGAGGTGTGCAGGGGCTCAAGCAGCAGTCGGAACCGTGATTGGCTTTTTGTGGTTTTCAGTCACACCTTTTGTGTTGTTTTAATGCTACTTTTTTTTTTTTTAATGGCAGAAGTGCTGGGCTGGAGAACTTTAGCACCTTGAAGTTTTTTCTGCCAGAGATTTTACACCCAGCTGCTTTTAAGAATATGTTTATATATGTAATAAAATATTAATTCCCTCGTCTGTGAAATGCCAGACATGCTGTAATAGTGTTTTATTACTGTGAGACCTAGGATAAAAGCTACCATGTGCAGCCCTTTTTGTTGCTCTGTATAGTGGGGTTTTTTTTTTTCATCGTTTTGGACTTTTTCCCACTGAAATGCAGGACAAAGGTGCTTTTGGCCTCAGTGAGAGTTGGGTAAAATATTTTTGTAGGGTCTGGACCAAAATGTAATTATTTTACTTACAGTAAATGTGATTAAGATCTTGTAATGATCCAGGATATCATTACATTCTCTAACGAGGTTCGTATGCAATAGCAGTTGTGCTATGAAAGGATATTAGCCATGGCAACTTATTCCTAAAAAACTGGGGGTCAAGTTTGGGGAGGAATCTGTTATGTAGGCAACAGTACCCTGAGCTGATAAAGTTCAGCGGTACCCAAGCTGATAACTCATCAGCTGATAACTCTCATCAGAGAGAGCTTTTTGCGAGGCCAGAAAACGATGGCTTGCAGTAATTTGAGTCAAATCTGCCCTACTATACAAAAGAGAATAAATACTGTAAGAGTTTCCACTTCCTGTGCATGTTGTAATTCTGAAGACAATCATCTCTAGGACAATGTCTCACTGATAATTTTGTTTCTGGAACTTATTCTGCTCTTACAGTTTTTCTGGCGTAGTAACAGGAGTGTGAAAATAAGGTATAAACTCTAAATGACATGGAAAAAACCCTTGAGTTGGTAATGCCAGGTTTTCCTGTAGAAGAGTCATGTTCCAGCTTGAGCTCCTTTGTGAAGGAAAATGGTTTGGAGAGCTAGCGGTAGAGAAATCTGTTGGATCTGCTTCTCTACTTTGAATGTTTCTAGCGTAGTCGAGCCAGCTGAGTTACCTGCTCTTTTCCCTCTGTACATACTGCAGAAGGAACAGGGCTAAGAGGAAGCTGAGACCGTGACGTTCACTGGGAATTGCCAGATTTGCCCTTGGAGCTTGGATGTCTTTCAGCTCTACTGGGCTTAAGGTTCTACCCGGGCAATGAAATTTCTAGCGATTTAGAGCAACCCCAGAATCTGCAGTAGCATTGTCTGTAGCTGCTGCTTTTGAGTTATGTCTGAGGTAAAGGATGTGTGGTAGGAGCATGCACTTTAACAATTTCTCGGTGCCAAAATGTTCATTGGGATTTTAGTAGTGGGTATAATTTGAAGGAACTGTGCCATAGCTCAGAAGAAAACCAGCACGCGTACCCCCAAGGGCTAGGTGTATCTAAAAAATAAATCTGGGACCTCACTGTGTTATGACAGAAGTGTGAAAAGACACGAGACATTCCATGCAAATTTATTTTTATGATTGAATCAGTTTCCTTTTCACTTGCAGGTATCCAAGCTAGAAAAAAAGGAAGGAATTTCTCTAGTTGAAGACGTGGACTGATATGCTGTCTTGTTGAACTGTGGCATTAATTTGCTAAGCAGAATGTTCAAAAATGGAGTATACTGGGATGATGAACCAAACAATTGTTGAGATGACCATTGTAAGTCGTATTTGTAATCAAATCCTTGTGATTGCCTCCCTGTTTTGTGCCCAATATCCTTAAACCACAGTTTGGGTAAGGAATCATTTATTAAGGATTTCCTTCAAGTACTTGAGTTAATTGCCTTGTATTAAAAATATTTGGTTAAGCTCATCAATCATAAATAAAAGCAGGGAAGTCTTGTGAAAGTGAGTACGCATACAAGTATGAAGTTTGGTTCTAATAATTTGGATATGACTTTGGAGTAACATTCATCTGAAAGTGTAAAATTTTAACAGCTCTGGCATGTGCCTGTTGAGGGGAAAAACTCATTTCACTTTGCAATAAATGTGTCATTTTTATAATGCTAATGGACTCGGTTCTTCCTTTGCATGTTTTTTCCTTACCTAGCTCTGCCTCTGTGGCCTGGTCCAGTGGTTCGAATGGCCACATAAGGTCTAATTCAGCGGGTGAATAATCTCCTTGTTAGCAGGATCCACATTGAAGTTCGGCTTCTTATTTTGCATCTCCTTGTGGTGTAACTTGTGACAAATAACTATAAAATCTTGACAGTTTGCTCAGAGAGGAGAGATACCCCCTTCATCAGGATGTTCAGGGATTTAGTTGTTACTGCTCTCTCTGCTATTTTTGAATACAGTTGGCACAGTGTCTTTTCCTTCCTGGCATTTTTGATGGGGGAGGGTACCTGAAATAAGAAATGTCTTCTGGTGTTGAAGAGAAAGGACAGAAGTTTGGTGTGTGTGCCCCTGTCGTTATTACTATGTGGTGTGGTGATGCCTTCCAGGAGCAGTGCTGTGTTACCACTGTCTGCACCATCAGAGAGTGGCTGGACTTGCCCACGCAATCCTTTACTGATGGAATCAAGCTTGCTGGGTGTAAAACATCTGGAAGTGGAGCGAATGTTGCAGAATGAAGTATAAAATCAGCTTCCTTGGAGCTCGATTAGTGCATCACCTACCTTCCATCTACTGCTTGCAAAATGTCATTTTAACTTCACAACTTCACTGATCTTTGAACTGTGTCCAGTGCTGTGGAACAATAAAAAAGGAACAGGAATAGACTTGTTCCTTCACTTGACTCCCTCTTCTGCTTGCTCATTTCGTGTTTGGCTATTTAATTTGATTTGAAAGGAGAGCTTTTGATAGGGGAAACAAGAAATGCATTTCCGAGGTTCTGGGCAAACAATGCTGTAACTGTGGCAGCGGGCAAGACTTTTGATAAACTGAGTGATGGAAAAGGTCTGTTAAGGGGCATGTTCTCCACGTTTCTTTTCCAGAGTTGGTTCATTGGCATTAAAGATGCTGCATTGTTCCCTGCAGGTTTCTGATAAGGTATGAACTTAAAAATGCAGCTCACCAACCTGAGGGGATGGTGCTGGTACTACTGTCTGTGTTCGTCTGACAGATCACCCCAGATGAGTGGATGCATTTTGAACAGAGGTTCAGGAACCTGTTGTATATTTGAAGGCTTCCGATTTCTTCCTGAAGTTTGTTTCTCTTTCCTGACAATCACTGAAAAGGAGGAAACACTTGCTTCCCTTCAAATAAACAATAATAGCACAAATAATGCAATGTTTACATACTCTCCCTGTTACTGTGGTTACCCTGAATATTTCAGCCACTTGGTGAAAGGACACTCGTCTTTCTTAGCAATGGCACTTGCAGCATATGCAGAAATTGTATTTTCTGACTGTACCAGCCTCCCCCTACTTCCCCTTTACTATCCTGAAATTTTCACTGTGCCATCTCATGCTTCTAGTTCAGCTGTTAGCAACTCTAACTCCAAATTTATCAATGTTTTGCTGTCTTTTGAGAATGGGAAATAAGGTGTAGCTGACAATGTTCACTTTTCACTAGTGATGACAGTTATGGTAATGCCATGGAGTTTTCTTTTTTATCTTAAGCTCCCCAAAAGGCTTATCCTGACATGTAAAAGTTGGTATAAAACTGTGATTTTTGATCCAGTTGCCTTTAAGATCAAGTCCAACTGTTCCCCCAGCACTGCCAGGTCACCACTACCCCCTGTCCCTCAGCACCACATCGACATCTCCAGGGATGGGGATTCCACTGCTAGGCCTGGACAACCTTTTTAGAGAAGAAAGTGTTCCTCAGGTCCAACTTAAACTGCCCCTGGTGCAACTTGAGGCTGTTTCCTCTTGTGCTGTCGTTTGTTCCTGAGAAGAGACCGACCCCCACTTCGCTCCACTGTCCTGTCAGGGAGTTGTCAG